>NW_011505950.1:0-2732 GCF_000495115.2 Populus euphratica
GATTTGATATGGATTTTTTAATATTTTATATTAATTTAATATGTATTATTTTAAATAAAATACAATTCAAAATATTACAAGTGTAAAGTTACGCTTTAGCTACTCATTTCTATAAAAAGACAAAACTTATAAGTTATAAATAAAGTTTATAATCTTTTCATTCTTAATATTTTCAGTATATATATTTTCAAAGCCTATTTATCTAAAATATCATCGTATTTTTTCTTTACATAAAGTTACTTACTTAAGTACCCGGGAGTCTCCATATTTATTAAAAGGAATCTTTTGCATGTATTAGCTATTAATCATTTGAGATTTTCATATCAAACTACCAAATACTTTGGCTAAATAAAATAAATCAAATTGTTTGAACTAAAAGATTAACTTATTATCTAATATATAAGTCTTATTTTAAGCATTTTGTATTTTAATACTTCATTAGATTGGATCTTAGTTCGTGAATTTAGAATGGCAAGTAATTCATTTAACATTTATTTAACAAAGAAACGAAAAAAATAACTTTTATTTACGATGAAAATTGTAACATAGGTTAAGTTTTACACTCTTTATATCTGAACAGTACAAAATCACTATTTAAATCCAACTCAAACTCGATTGGGTATAAATTTTTTATACCTAAACTCGATCGATCAGATTTTGGATATCCATTGAGTATCTATAATTCAAATTCAAACCTAAACCTGAACCTAAATAGTGGTTAATAAAACATATTATTTATGATCTTTCAACTTTTTTTATTGTTATAAATTAAAAATGAAAAATATATATTGAGCCTAGATCCATATAATATATTTGTTAGCTTAAATCAAACTAGTATAATTATTGTGTAGTATAAAGATGAGCTCACTAAGCATTTTATATCTTTATATTTGTACTAATACTTGCAAAGGACTTGTAAATATGTAAAAATAACACATCAACATGATTATAGCTAAACATATTCAATATTTGGTTATATAACTTTGGATGCATATGTATAATGCTTCTAGCTCTAAAATAATTAGGTTACTTATAGATGATAATTCATGATTTCCTAATAAATAATCCATTTAAGACATATTCTTTTATGTGAAAAAAATTAAGTTGCTTTGGTTTAGGCAATGCATACTCACCGCCCAATATCAAAACTAGAGATGATATGTTTTGTCTATATTTCAGCTTTTGTTACATGCATATCAAACTCACGTAAATGCATCTTAACACTTTAAATACAAAATAAAATGGATTTTTAAGGTCTTAAAATGACTAAGAATAAGATTGATTGGAGCTTTATTATTAATTTTAAAACTTTAAATTTCAATCATGCTTATAAAATTGGCACCATATATAATATCAAAAAACACAAATTAAAGATATAAGAATAGAGAAAGAAGCACACTAATTTTTATAGTGATTTAGATAATCACCTACTCAACTTATTGAACTTTTATTCAATTATTTACTATTAACTCATTGTCTTTTTAGTGGGTGATATTTTACTATTTACATTTTTTTTTTCAGAATCAAGATTAGAAAACGTTACACAATGTTTTTCAATAATTAAGATTTAAACCTTTCACAATCCTTTTCAAAGGGTAAGATTAAGTCTTTCACTGAATGACTCATAACTGAAGATTAATTATCCAAGTGGTTCAAGTATCACTTCACTTTCACAATAATTATAACTTTTACAAGAGTTATTACATTGCATGAGATAACGTGTAAGAGGACTAAGCTCAAGTTTTTATATAATTATAATCCAAATAAAGAATGTGAATGAAATATGAAATAAAAGCTTTTTAAAGGATCAAAGCATTAAGAGTATGAATTGTAGAATTATAAGAGTGTAAGAGAGTTTTCTCATAAAATCAAATAGGTATTTATAAGAGGAAAACTTATTTAGTAGTTACTTTCATGAAATAAATAAGAATAAAGATTTTGGTTTTTCAGATGTTATTTTTCCCTGTGAGAAATAGTTACCAGCCTTTTATTTTAAAAGAGACAAAGAATTGCTATAAAAAAACTAGAATGGTAGACACGCTCACTTCCAAAATCACAAGTTTTCCATCTAAGCTAATAATAGTCAAATAGTATAAAAACACATGTGATAAGTTATTTTAGCTAAAAATGGATAAGAAGCTTGGCTTTTTATAAAAATAAATTAAGTGATTGTATCAGAAAATATGATTAACATGGTTTTTCATAAGATATTTATAATTATACAAGTCTTGGCAATAAAAATAACTTGGATGATGAATTTTGGCAATATAAAAATAATTTTGGATAAAATTTTGTAAACCCTGACACACAATAGCGCAGGCAAGCGCACAAGAGGGGAAAAAAATTATCTTAAGAATTGAGTAAATTAATTGATATGATTTTTATAAGTATGAAATATAAAAATTTGAATTTTTAATAAAAAATTACAAATCAACTAATTTTATGTTGCAGCACATAACTTTCAATCTGGTCGTTATATGAAGTTTAGATTTTGCATGGAGTCTTATAAAATATCATTTTAATTTCGGTTAAAGTTTTAGAATTTTTGGAGTATGATAATATTTTTTTTTCAGATAAAAGAACAAATAACACAAATAAGTGTCTAGAAATTATTTAATAGTCAAATTGAAACTTTACCCAAAACAATCCTCTTTACAAGCTGCCAATAATAAAAAAGGAAAAAAGAAAAAAAGAGGGAGTGTACAGTCGGCTTAAAGAAGAAAAATGTGAAA
>NW_011506069.1:0-2599 GCF_000495115.2 Populus euphratica
AGCGGAGAAAAATTCTCTTCGAGAATAAAAAATGCAAAATCGTAATTTAGTAATAAAAAAGCCAAAATACCTGAATGATAGTTTTGAAAAAAAAATGATATACTCAAATGAAATAATTAAAATTCATATGGATTAAAAACTGGTGTACTTACTGTACAATAGGTAGATAGGTGGTTTGTATTTCACTACAAGCCACGTTGGTTTTTTCTGTAAACTAAAAATTATAATATTTTTTTTAAAAAAAGTTATTGAGCCTGAGTTATAAACCCTCTAATAAGATTTGATTTAACTACATCATACCAAAAAAATAATGACAATAAATATATTTAATGTAAATAGAAAAGATGATAACAATAACTAGTAGAGAAAAAAATGTTGGTCAAAATAAAAAAAATATTATGAACTAAATTCTAAAATTATTTAATATTAAAAAATGAAATATAATTTTTTTTAAATGACAAAAAAAAACTTCAATTCAATCCGAGTTTGCACGATAAACTCCTGAGCCAGTTAGTAATGTCGGGCTATCCTCATAAAAAAAACTTAATCTTTAATAAAACAAAACTAATCTTGAAAGTTGAAATCAAAAAATAAAATCAATTAAAAATAATTAAAAAAAAAATATTAAGTCATCCTTATGGCACTTTAACAACTATTCACTAGAGTTATGTGTTATTGGATAATAACAAAAACTTGTAGGTTTTGAATGTAAATTTTTTTTGGTGTATGAGTTTCTAAATAATTAAGGAGTGGTAGGTGGAGGTTGTGGGTCATAGAAAAAGGAATGTTTTACCCGATAAGAGTCTAAATAATAAGCAGTCCTTCTAGATGATAGAAGTTCATGGTATAGGCTTAGATTTGGATTTAGCTAAATTCATCCTAAAGAGACTTGAGTTGTATTTTTAGAGACCGAATCTTGTATTCTTTCCGAGAGTCTACATGTTTATCATTAGAAACTTGAGATCGAAATGATAAAATTATAAAACTTAATTATCAATAATCCAATATTGAAGAATAAAATTAAAAAATTCATCTTTAATAAACTTATTGTTGCGAAAAAATTAAAAAAAATATCAGTGTGATAAAAGATTAAAAAAACTGATATCAATTCAGGTTAAAAATTTATATCCTTGAATTAAGTTATGAGATTAAAATTATTATGTATAAAAAAATTATAAAACTTAATTAGTAATTAATTTAATATTGAAGTATCTTTTAACTTTTGTTTTAATATACCAGCACCACCTGCCTTCACCAAATGGGGACAAACAAATTTGCCTAAGGAATGGGGCCCATCTAATGAGACCAGGCCCAAAAACCCAATTGTCAAACAGAAACGAGATTGGAATCCACTTCATGACTAAGCTTAAAGTCATTGTTGCCCATGCATGATTTAGGCTTTGGAAGCTTAGAAAGTTAGGTTTGCTTTGTGGGTTAGTGGGCAATAATGAGCTGCTACATGGGCCTAGACTACTCGCTTAAATCGTATTCATTTGCGGATTGGTTGGCCTGCAGGGTGCAAAAACCTGATTTCAAATCCGTTAAACAAAAATTGAGCATCCCTCCGCTACGCTAGGAGAACCAACCCATCGCTAGGATGGCGGGTTATCCATTAAAAGTGAGACTTCCTGTTTGTTATTATTATACTACTGAAAAAAATTAACTATCCCGTGAAGGATAAATTAGTGGTCAATTGCTTCTAATTTATTAAAAGAAAAAAATTGAGAGTTAAAAAAGCGGAGAAACAAGGTGGTTTTTTTAAAAAATCTCTGCCGACATGGATTCTAACTAATAAAATAATCAATTATAAAGTTAATATATTTCTTTAGATAAAATTTTTTTATTAGGGTGTGTTTTTTTACCTTGAGATGTTACGAAAAAATAGATTTAATATTGAAAATTATTTTTTTATTTTTTAAATAGATATTTGGTTATTTGAAAGTATAAATAAGTTTATTAAATCTTTGAAATATCTTTTAGGTAGGTTAAAAATTAGCTTGATTTTTCAGTACATCTTTAGTCACCGAAATCGAGGTTGCAAACATTATGTCCTCCATCTTATTTACTGAAGAAAAAAAAATTAAAAATCATATATGTATGCTTGCACTAAAGATCCACGTGCATGGGCTTTTTTTAATAAGGCACATGCACACTAGGCCTAGGCTGGAAGGCTCACGTGCCTGGTTTTTTTTTTTTTTATTATTTAATGTGTTTTTAGTCTTTTAAACTTAAAATAAAAAAATATTATTCATTATTTAAAGGTTTTTTAATTTAACTTTAAAAAATAATTTTTTTATTTTTTTAAATTTAAGATTTTTTTTATTTCAATCTTATGCATTTATCATTTTTTTTAAAAAAAAAAACAAATTGTTATTCTCATTCATGTCCTGTATTTTTTTATTGGATTCTTTTGCTTTTAATTTAACAATTGTGACCCTCGATGAATCATGAAACGATGTTTAGAATTGTTAATATCCAAGGCAATACAAGATAAAAGAAATGTTATAAAAAGTATAAAAATTTAATATAAAAAAATATAATTCATTATGGGTTGCAATAATTATTCATAATGTTTTTCTTTTCTTTTCTGTATTTTTTT
>NW_011505952.1:0-2731 GCF_000495115.2 Populus euphratica
GAAGAAGAAGTGCTCTCCTTTTTGAGAAAATAAAGATAGTTTTTGAAAGAAAAACGCGAGAAAAGATACTGAAGTCCATTCGGACATTGATGATGCTACATGGGATGTGGTCGAGAAATAAAGTATTGGGAATCGAGATCGAAGGCCAAAATATATAGTTTTTTTCAGGGATGTTTGGATTACAGTTCAACTATTTTTTTATTTTTAAATTTTTAAATTATTATTTTTATTATTATTGGTAGATTGTTTGGATGTATGATATCAAAAAAAAAATTTTAAAAAATTTTTTTAATTAAAAAGTAATTTTTCGCACCTTCAAATATATATCTTTTGAAATTGTTAGGCCGGATGCAAAATTCGTGGCCACGACAAAATAACTGGGGACATGAAAATCAAAGCATGATGCATGACTTTAAACTTAGTTTCTTCCGAGGAAAGTAAAAGAAAATTGATTTTTACACATGATTTTTTCCATCAAAAACATCATTTACATTGGACAGGTGTTCATCGAAAACTTTTTTCTTTCTACTTTTTTCAAGGATTTTAAGTGTCTTGCAAGGTATTTCTGGTTATTCCCATTTTTTCAATACTTCTCTTTCAATAATTTAATATTGAAATTTTATATTAATGCGCATAAAAATAATTAAAAACGTGAAAATAATTAAAATGCTAAAGAGTTAAGCCCTCTGCTTGACAGGGAGAGAGAAAAAAAAAACCTAACACTCATTGTTCTCTAATAACTTTACTTTAATCTTGTAAGTAAATTATCTCTTTAGCTTTGCCTTTCTAAATCAATTTTATCAGATTTAGTATTTGAATATTCAAATCATAATTTTTTTAAATTTTAATATGAGTATGAACCCGAGATAAGATTCATACTATAAATAAAAAGATTTAATGTAATTTTTATGTTAAATAATCAAAACAATATCATAAAATAAAATATTTTAAAAAATTTATAAGTCAAGGTTTGAATTTTGATTGACTTTTACTAAGAGTTATGAATTAATTTTTAAGTATATTTGGAAATGTGATTGTGATTATTTTTTAAAGTATTTTTTATTTTAAAATATTTTTTTTACAGTAACATATCAAAATATTAAAAATATATTAATTTAAAATAAAATAAATTTAAATTTTTTTAAAATACAATATCAATGACCCTTAGTCTAGATCAGATTAAACCGGATTAATACGTTAACCTGTTTTCTTTTCAACCGAACTAATTCAGGCCTTAGAGTAGCTGGATTCCTGGTACAACCGCCAGGGTACCCTTTTGTAACCGAAGTTAAAATAAAACAGCGGAGTTCTTCTCGAACAAAAGGTACGGACGGTACCTTTTTCTTCGAAAACAATTATAGCATTATAATTTGTCCTTTCAGGTTGAAAAATGCAAGCAGCCGAATTTTGAGTCGTGCAAACTTCTAAGGTCTTCTCTTTCACATGTCGATGTCTTCATCTGTCGGTCAAAACAACAAACGCGTCCATTTTGTTTGCATTTTTTTCTTTTTCGGGACTATTTGGGAAATGAAAGGGTTCCAATTTTTGCCTAAAATACGAGGAAATTAAACTATAGAAAAAGCGATTTTCATACAATCAACTACATGTTGTGCATCTCTCCATCCATCAGAAGATGTCAAAAGACCCAGTTTTCAATTTTGGTCAGCCAGGTGATCCAATTTGAAATGTCTCGGTGGCTGTTTAGCCGATGGAGGCAGCATGGCTTCAGGTGAACAAATTAGAACGGATATGATTGTTAACTATATGGATATGATAAAGTCTAAACAAGATTTGAACGCATCAAACCATTAGTTTGGAGAGAAAAACACTTTTAATTTTAATTTTAATAATTTAATTGGATTCAAATTCGATCACAAGCCAATATAATCTTGGTTTTATAGAGATAATTAACTGGTCAAGATTGAGAATATCTTCAAATTAGTCTTAGAGTATCTTGTTTCTGTATTTTTTAATTATTATCAATATTTTTTATTTTAATTATTAATTTTCTTATTTGTTTTTGGATTTGTTATGCTTGTTCTCATCGCTATATATATAAATAAATTATGTTTTATTTTTTATCATAATTTTATGAATTATAAACGTTTTAGAATGTATTTGAGTTTTTATAGATTTCTCAACATTAAAGGAGTTGTAATCTTAGATTTTGAAAAACTTTTATTTTATTTTATTTACTATAGATTGCGTAATAAAATAACATTTAGGGCTAAATTTGGTCGGTGGGTGATTTCAAAAGCACAAACATCGCTTGAGCAAGCTATGTTTGATATGTCAGTACCAGCAGCTAACAATTAAGCACTTCATTCCATTCTCGAGGACAGCCTAACAATTATGTTTTGATATTTCAATTTGGAGGTTCTACATTTATATTATGAGATGGATGGGCTGAGATAATGAAGAAAGATTAATGCTTTGAGAACATGGATTCACACAATTTTTTTAAAAAAATTAAAATTATTTTTTTATGTTTTCAAATTGTTTTAATATACTATGATAGAAATAATTTTAAAAAATAAAAAATATATTGTTTTAAACATATCTAAATAAAAAATATTTTCAATAATAGTCATTATTATTATTATTAGATGAAATTTTCGGAGAAAATATTTTTATTAGTAAAATTTGTTGGTAATTTACTGATAAAAATATATTTCTAATATTTTATTGATTTTTATTGATTTTCTGATAATACATGTTACTGAACATATAC
>NW_011506132.1:0-2515 GCF_000495115.2 Populus euphratica
AACTTTTTGACAATTTTCACAAATTTTGCAGAATGCATGTGTGTCCTTGAACATGGTGGGCCAATAAAATCCATTTTGAAAGATTTTTGCAGCAGTCTTTTTTGACGAGAAATAACTTCCACATGCTTCAGAATGACAAAGTTTAATGACACTACTTACCTCATTGTCGGGAATGAATCTTTGAAATATTTGATCGGGACAATATTTGAATAAGTTAGGGTCATCACAATAAAAGCTCTTCGCTTCGTTCAAAAACGTTACTTTGTCTTGGGTACTCCAATCAGCTGGCAAATCTCTTAAAGCAAGAAAACTGATATTTTTATCATACCAAGGCATTGGACTAAGAGAAAGTAAGGATTCGTTAAGAAAGTAATCATCGATTGGTGTGATGTCAGATGTCGAATCTGTTGTCACTATTGATAAAAGATTCGCATCAATATTTTCGGTGCTTGTTTCATCCGTGATTTTTTCCTCAAAATAAATCATTTGCAAATCTTTAGATTTCTCCAACTCATTTTTACTTAAAGTAGATTCAAGTTGATCATAAACTAATTCGTCAATATGATCTACATCTTGTAAATCATTATCATCTCCGGGTTGCTGACAAATGTTGAAAATATTCATCTCCAATGTCATGTTTCTAAATGATAGCTTCATCAGTCCATTCCTACAATTAATCAATGCGTTAGAGGTTGCAAGAAACGGACGTCCTAAAATAACAGGAAATGAATTACATGCTTCAACAGGTTCTGTGTCCAAGACAATAAAATCCACAGGATAAATGAATTTATCGACTTGTACTAACACATCTTCAATTATTCCTCTAGGCACTTTTACAGATCTATCAGCAAGTAAAAGAGATATAGAAGTTGGTTTTAACTCACCTAGATTGAGACTTTAAAAAACTAAATATGCAAGTAAATTCACACTAGCACCGAGATCAAGTAAGGCTCTTTCAATTTTATGCTCTCCAATAAAGCAAGAAATTGTAGGACAACCAGGGTCTTTATATTTCAAAGCATTATTATTTTGAAGAATAGCACTTACTTGTTCGGCTAGAAAGGCTTTCTTTTTCACATTCAGTTTCCTCCTCACAGTGCATAGATCTTTCAAAAATTTAGCATAAGAAGGAACCTGTTTAATAGCATCCAGCAAAGGTATATTGATCCTTACCTGTTTGAAAATTTCAAAGATTTCAGAGTTGTGATTGACTTTCCTTTGTTTGGTCATGACTTGAGGAAATGGAAGTGCTGGTGGAGAATCAGTCTTTTCTTTGCAATTTTCAGATTCAACCCCTTCCTTACCCTCAGAGATTGACTCATCATCTTTCTCATAAGGTTCAAGAGTGGGTTTTTCAATAACCTTACCACTGCGCAGAGTAGTGACTGATTTGACTTGATCCATATGTTGGCTTCCGGAACTACTTGCATTTGCATTGTATTGCCCCTTGGGATTTTGTTGTGGTTGAGATGGAAACTTACCTTTCTCTTGGAAACTGAGAGCAGATGTTAATTTTGCAAGAGTCTTTAAAATCTGTCAAGTTTTGAGCAAGTTGAGTATTGATTGTCACTTGCTTTTCAATGAATGCATGCAATGTTTCCTCAAGATTTCTTCTAGGAGGTGGAGCATAAGGAGGTGCATATCCATGAGAATTTTAGAAATTGTGGTGTGCTTGAAATGGTGGTTGTGAAGTTTGTGCATTGTTGTTCTCACTCTTCCAACTAAAATTTGGGTGATTTCTCCAACCAGGGTTGTATGTTTATGAGTGTGGGTTGTGGTTGGCCCTTTGGAAACTGTTTAAAGCATGGGCTTGTTCATGGAGACATTCCTTAAAAGAAGGTAAGGTTGGACAATCGTTGGTTGAGTGTTCATTTATTTCACAGATTTGACACACAATGTTTTCAACAGATTTTAATTGACCACTCTTTTTCAATTCTAGTGCCTCGACTTTTCTAGCTAAAGATGCAAACTTGGCTTGAAGGTCATGATCTTCCCTAAGGTTGTACATACCTCCATAAGATGTATGAGGTGGAGTTTTACTCGGTGCCTCATAAGTACCCGCGGTGTCCCAATTTACTCGGTGCCTCATAAGTACCCGCAGTGTCCCAATTTTGAGCATTTTTAGCTAACAAGTCTAAATACTCCATTACTTCATCAGGGTCTTTATCTTCAAAAGTTCTATTGCACATCAATTCAACCATTTGCCTATCTCTAGGTGTTAACCCTTCATAAAAATGTGAAACCAATCTCCATGTTTCAAAACCATGATGAGGGCAAGTACTAAGCAAGTCTCGATACCTATCCTAACATTGGTAAAACATTTCTCCTGGTTTTTGAGTGAAAGTAGTGATTTGTCTTTTGAAAGAGTTTGTTCTGTGAGATGGGAAAAACTTCTTTAAAAATTGTTGTTGCATTTCATTCCAAGCACGAATGGATTCTGGTCTTAAATTTTGTAGCCATGTTTTAGCTTTATTTTTTAATGAAAAAGGAAAAAGCTTTAATCTGATGGTGTTCA
>NW_011506226.1:0-2404 GCF_000495115.2 Populus euphratica
AATTTTTATGATTTTAAAATTAAATATAACATAGATTTTATAAATAAAGTTGTTAAACATGAAAGTCTTGAAATCATGTAACATGAATGGGAATTAGGCATTTAATTGAAAATTTGATATCTTAAAAGTCTAATCTTTTAAAACTTTAAATTGTTAAAATAAATATTTAATACGAGCCTGCATAAAGTAAACAAAATAAAGAAAAAGAAAAACACACCAACTTTATAGTACTTTAGACATGTTACCTACACTATTTTTTAAATTAATGCTCAAGCATGCATTAACAACTCATGATATTTTTATAGGTGAGATCTTATTGATACACTAATTTTGTTTTATGGGTTAAAAGGGGTTTGTATTAAACTAACACAATTTTATAAAAGATTTAAGTATTGAAAAAATAACACTTTCATATAATTGCTAATTGCTAATGAAAAACATAGTTTTATTAAACAACCGCTAATGAAAATAATAGTTGTATTAAACAAATATTAATGACAATAATTATTTATTAACACATAAACGCTAATGTGAATAATTGTTGTGTAATGATATAACATGATTTTACCTAAAATCTAACCTTAAATTTAACATAAAACAAGCCTTAAACAATTCTAACCCAAACCCTAACCAAACCAAACCACAACGTATCAAACACCAAACCCATAATTTATGGTATGATATTTTAACATCATTTTGGTGTGTTAATTATAACTCTAAATTAACGTGTGCTATTTTTAAGCATCATTTTTGTTTATTGATTATAGAGATGATGATAATAACAACAACACAATGTAAGAATGTGTATTTTTTTAACATGTAAATGGATGATTTGAAAGTTTAAACAATATGTTCACGATATTCACATTTTCACATGTAAATTAATGATTTCAAATCATATTTATCTAAAATAAGTATGAAAATATATAATATGTAAGATGATATTAAAAACAACATGATCAAAAAACAATATTATAAAAATAATGAAAAAATAACTCATAACTAAAAAAATAACACATCAAGCCTATTTATGTCTTTATGATGACAAGTAGATGGGTCGGCTTTATCAATAGCACGACTTTCATCTATCTATGTAGTCTTATCATCCTCAGAGACTCGATTCGGCTAGTATATTATAAAATTCAATTTTGGTCTTGTTTTAATTATTTGGACTATTATTTATTTATTTTTAGTTTATTTTAGGGCATGCATCATTTGAAGGTTTATCTAGGTTAGGTTTTATTTTATTATTTTAGTTATTTTCAGGCTTTTAAAGTGTTAAGATCTATTTATCAAGTTTGAGTCCATTAAATCAAATTAGGATTAGCTTTCTACTATATAAATCAATTGTTAATATTATTTTCAATTTTATGAATCTTTCTCCAAAGTTATCACATACTGTATGCTTTGTTTTTCTTTGTATGGTTGGGTAATTTTTATATTAAGTTCTTAATTGAACTTGTAAACTTTTTGAAAAATTGATCAACTTCATTGTGATTATTAATGTCTTGTTATAGACTTGGGGTATGAATGATTGATTGCATATAACTTTGGTTCTTCAAAACAATATTCTCATATAGTCAAGTGATTTAATGAATAATTTCGTATAAATAAAGGCTTATGATTTTCATATCTAGAACTCCTAAAAAGCCTATATAAAAAACTATTGAAGGATTGAGACTATAATGTTTATGGGCTTGGTTTGACCGTGGAGTAGGCTTGTTTGGATAAGTTGGAAGTGGCTTCCCTTGAGTAGGAAATGATTTTTTTAGGCAATCCAGCTAAGCTGTGAATATAGAATTAGTGACAATCAAAATGCGATCGAGAGCATTAATGGAATCGTCTATTGAGTTTCTCAATGTATTTGGAGAGTTTGCAACTTTAAATATTTTCATTGCAGATAAGGTATTAGTATCCATAAATAACCTTTATTTTTTTAATCAATCAAGGGAAAAAAGGTTGACTTCAACGTTGTATTTCAGCCTAATCTCATCCCTGACTTTATCAAGATTTATCTGTTTTGGACACAATGACTGAAGAACTTGAGGAAGAATGAGAAACTAGTCTAGAGAGTAGTTGTAGGAATTATTCTTGGTTTTATAGGGATGTTTTAAGCTTGTATTGAGTGCCTTTTTTTTTTTTTTTAATTTATATCAAATATTTAAGCTGGATAAGTGTGAAGCACTTGACCGTGTCATGTAAAGTGCGTGAGTTGTAAGCTCTTAAGCTTAATATTTGTGGGCCTGTTAGCTTGCCAGACCAACATGCTTGAGATCTAGTAATATATAAGTTCTATATGTATTTCCTAGCTTTTTTTTTTAGTTGTTTTAGATTAACTCAATTCATTACCACAAAAAAAACACCCAAAAAATAGGATTTCATCAACCTCATGAAATTAGCTGGA
>NW_011506003.1:0-2671 GCF_000495115.2 Populus euphratica
AACCCATACATTCAACAAATATATAAGTGTATAAAAATGCCAAGTTTCTCAGGTCATCATATTAGAAATATTTGTGTTTTCGATGGATCTAGTCCTGGGAAAGAAAAGGAGTTTTTAGAATTAGCAAATCATCTTGGTCAAGTGCTAACTGAGAGAAAGATTCATTTAGTGTATAGGGGAGGCAGTCTTGGGTTAATGGGAGGTGTGTCAATAGCTGCATTTTTAGGAGGTAGTGAAGTTTTGGGGGTCATCCCCGAAGCTTTGGCACAAGGGGACATCATTGGAAAAACAATTGGAGAGGAACTACAAGTCTCCACAATGTCTGCTCGAATGAATGCAATGTTTAACCATGCTGATGCCTTCATTGCGTTACCAGGTGGTCTAGGCACATTGGAAGAGATCTTTCATATTTCCTCTTGGGCCCAACTGCACATTCACCATAAACCCATAGGTTTGTTAAATGTTAATGGTTATTATGATAAGTTGTTGTCTTTTCTTGATCATGCTGTGGAATAGGAATTTCTAACATCTTCTCCACGACAAATCATAATCTCTACTGCTACTGCTGAACAATTGATTAACCAACTACAATCTTTCATTCCTATAATTGATCCTTCTATGAGTCACATAAACTGGTCAACTAAGAAAAGCCGTAAAAAGCTTAGATTGAATTTGAGCCTTCATTTATGAATTTTTGTGTCTTTTGGTTTTATTATTATGTTTTGTTGTTTCTTATATTTGTTTCAGTGTGTTCCAGGTTTGTCAGTATTCATTATTTCAGGTGATATCTTCTATACTCTATCTTTCTACCTTTAAACATTGAGGACAATGTCTCGTTTTAGTTGGGGGGAAAAGGTAGTAGCTAGAAAAAAAAACTGTGTTTTCTATTTCATAAAGCATGTGCAAAATTGTTGTTACTATGATGGCAGAGTAAGGAGAACATTTTATGACTCTTGAGACGCATTTTAGTAATCATTCGTAACAAGGTCTATCATAATACTTCTTGAAATATTCAGATTTACAAACTCTCGCATTGTTATCACTTAATTCTGCTCATATACTTATTTAACATGTATTCTTAAACCTTAATTTACACACACACACTTTAACATATAATTGTGGGTTGCATATTGGTTTATTACATTATTTATGTTCTTTTGTTAAAGGTAACAACTAAGGGAAAGGGATAGTATATAATTAAAAAGAAAAAGAAAAAAAGAAAAAAAAGAAAAAAAAAGAAAAAAAGAAAAAATGATAATAATAAAAATATAGATAAGTTTGGTTTTGTAGCCTCCCTAACCTAAGCAATTAAGCCTGAAGGGGTGTTTTAACACCTAATACCCTAAAGTCAACTGACTTGGGAGCTATTGGCCCAACGCTTGTTACATGCAACTGACTTGGGAGCTATTTTTAACACCTAATACCCTAAAGTCAACTGACTTGGGAGCTATTGAGCCAACGCTTGTTACATGGGTTGAGGAGAAAAGCTTAAGGGAATTAAACATTGCACTATCTACATATCAATATCTGCAACCCGAGTTGCTAAGCTCGTAAGGGTGTCTCAACACCTAATACCCTAAGAGCAACTGGTCTGGGAGTCATTAGTTGAAAGCTCGTTAAATGGGTTAAAGATGCATGGTGTTTTAAGTTATATGTATATATATTAAAAAAAATAAAAAAAAAAGGAAAGAAAAAATAATAACCACAACGCAAGGAAGTTAACCTTAAACATTAGAACAAAAATTTTGTTTTCTTCCAAGAAAAGCACCATAATTATGTGTTGATATATTGAGCAAAAAAAAGAAAGGTTTATTAATATCTTGTTAAGTGGTATTGAGCAGATATATAAATTTAATGAGAGTTTGTTTATCTGGATAGACTAATGGAAGTTAAATGATGAATACCTTGCTTTGTTTATCTGGATAGATTTCATGAGAGTTTGTTTATCTGGATAGATTAATGGAAGTTAAATGATGACTACCTTACTTTGTGGAATTTGCAAAGTATTTTTCTATTTTAACGCTTTGATTACTAGGGACTAGTAATAAGCTAGTTAGGGGGTGTGATTGATACTTAAAAATGTATTTTTATCAAGGTTTTATATCATCATTTTGCACTTGAAGTATCAATAACTCCTTAACTAAAGCATGTTTTATAATAATGTATCTAATAATATAAGATACCTATAATTTAATAATATATCTAATAATATAAGATACCTTTAATTTATGGTAAATGTTCATTTTAAATGCAGCCCTATCACGTAAATAAAAGGATTGATTGATGAATTTAAGAACTGAAATTGAAAGGACAAAGAGATGGCTAAACTCCGAAAAGAGATGCCGGTGCGTCTAAACAGGAACACTGTTCGGTAATTGGATCATATCTGGAGCTATAGATCTCAGATTTAGGTTTACTTTATATGGATGGAAAGGTAAGACATAGGCCTACAACTTTCATAGAGCCTAAGATCTAAAAAGGCCATTTTTAAGTCCAAATTGGAGCAACAACAAAGAAGTCCGAATCTGTCTTCCAACCCGAGCATTGTTCAGTGTTTGGCCCATATCTGGAGTTCTAGAAGTCCAAATAATCTGAATTTTTTTACACAAGACAGCTAAGACAATTGCCTATAACTTTTATGTTTTCAAGTGGTTCCAATTGTGACATTATC
>NW_011506056.1:0-2608 GCF_000495115.2 Populus euphratica
ATGGATCAAGTCAAATCAGTCACTACTCTGCGCAGTGGTAAGGTCATTGAAAAACCCTCTCTTGAACCTTATGAGAAAGATGATAAGTCAATCTCTGAGGGTAAGGAAGGGGTTGGATCTGAAAATTGCAAAGAAACGACTGATTCACCGCCAGCACTTCCATTTCCTCAAGCCATGACCAAACAAAGGAAAGTCAATCACTACTCTAAAATTTTTGAAATTTTCAAACAGGTAAGGATCAATATACCATTGTTGGATGCTATTAAACAGGTTCCTTCCTACGCTAAATTTTTGAAAGATCTATGCATTGTGAAGAGGAAACTGAATGTGAAAAAGAAAGCCTTTCTAGCCGAACAAGTAAGTGCTATTCTTCAAAACAATAATGCTTTGAAATATAAAGACCCTGGTTGTCCTACAATTTCTTGCTTTATTGGAGAGCATAAAATTGAAAGAGCCTTACTTGATCTTGGTGCTAGTGTGAATTTACTTCCATATTCAGTTTTTCAGAGTCTCAATCTAGGTGAGTTAAAACCAACTTCTATAACTCTTTTACTTGCCGATAGATCTATAAAAGTGCCTAGAGGAATAATTGAAGATGTGTTAGTACAAGTCGATAAATTCATTTATCCTGTGGATTTTATTGTCTTGGACACAGAACCTGTTGAAGCATGTAATTCATTTCCTGTTATTTTAGGACGTCCATTTCTTGCAACTTCTAATGCATTGATTAATTGTAGGAATGGACTGATGAAGCTATCATTTGGAAACATGACATTGGAGATGAATATTTTTAACATTTGCAAGCAACCTGTAGATGATAATGATTTACAAGAAGTAGATCATATTGACGAATCAGTTTATGATCAACTTGAATCTACTTTAAGTAAAAATGAGTTGGATGAATCTGAAGATTTGCAAATGATTTATTCTAAGGAAGAAATCACGGATGAAACAAGCACCGAAAATGTTGATGCGAATCTTTTGTCAACAACGACAAGAGATTCGACATCTGACATCACACCAATCGATGATTACTTTCCTAACGAATCCTTACTTTCTCTTAGACCAATGCCTTGGTATGATAAAAATATCAATTTTCTTGCTTTAGGAGATTTGCCAACTGATTGGAGTACTCAAGACAAAGAAAAGTTTTTGAACGAAGTGAAGAATTTTTATTGTGATGACCCTAACTTATTCAAATATTGTCCTGATCAAATATTTCAAAGATTCATTCCCGATAATGAGGTAAGTAGTGTCATTAAACTTTGTCATTCTAAAGCATGTGGAAGTTATTTCTCGTCAAAAAAGACAGCTGCCAAAAATCTTTCAAAATGGATTTTATTGGCCCACCATGTTCAAGGACACACATGCATTCTGCAAAACTTGTGAAAATTGTCAAAAAATTGACACTGGTCAAAAAGTTTTGTTTTATGATTCTCAACTCTATGCACTCCCTAAAGAGCTAAGATTAAGATGGACCAATCCTTATGGGGCCTGTGATATTGAGAATTCAATGAATGACAATGATTTTAAGGAAAATGGACATCGTTTGAAAGCTTACTTTGATAATTTTCCTAGTGAAAATGAATCAGCTGGTTTGAATGATCTTGTAGATAAAGGTTGATTATTTTGTTTTTCTCACATTTTCTTTTTTTATGTTTCTTTTTGAGTGATTTTTGCTAGTTTCTCTCACCCCGGTCAAATGGCGGATAACGGTACTCCGTGACTTAAGTCGGTTCTTTTAGTTTCCCACAATTACTGATATCTGTGTATATATCTGTGCAATTCTTTGAATCTCTCTTCCAATTCTCATTTGAAAATGGACACTAATCTTGAAAAATTGAAAAAGTATTTTCCCGCTCTACCTCAGAATGCGATTACAAAAATTTACCGTGCTAGATGTGCAAGATTGAGATTGTTAATGAATCATGGAATTCCTAAAGATATTCGTTGGTTGATTGAAGCAAAGGTCCGATTATCAGGTGAGTCCTCTAACTTCTTCATTTCACACATGCCTGGAATAGGTAAAAGCACTTTTGCAAAGAAGCGTCGTGCAAAACGACTAGAAGTCTGTCATCGATGTGCTAGATGGACTTGTAATACACAATGTCGTTCTTTAGGAATGGTATCTATAAACCGTGAAGATAAAATACAATTCATTAAGGATGGCCTGAGTAAGGAGTCTTTAGATAATCTTTTATTGACTCTTGAGACGCATCCTAGTGGAGATGTGCATCGTGCAATTCATGATTTATGGCCACTATTTCATAAAGAACATGATCGACTTAGTCTTGGGAATCTGACTAAAAAAGACCCTGTTTGCCAGTTTTTAAGAAAACTGGATGGGAAGCCTATCCCCGACCCATAGAGGGCGTTTAAGCCGTTCTTGAACGTAAAACCAAGGGAAGATGTGAGCCACAATCACAACTACCTGTACATACACATGTTTTTTTCAAAAGTAAATAAATAAATAAATAAAAAGAGAGAGAGAGTGTGTGTGAGACTCTAGCTAGCCTACATATAGATGTTATGATTGCCTTTCTACTTTCTCATCTATAAAACCCTCTTTTCCTTCCTTTCATTTCTACTCAACCCATACATGCAACAA
>NW_011500492.1:0-39982 GCF_000495115.2 Populus euphratica
GAAACAAAATTGTTGTTCTCATAAAATGAGGTATGTGGGATACTTAAAACTAATATACATGTGTGTATCGAATGACTTGTACATTGAACCAACCCATATGAAAATTTCACAAGGGAAAATCTTATGTGATGGTTATGTAAATAATTCTTAGACTTGAGATCACTAAGTTATTTTATATATGACTTTCTTAACATTTAGAGGAGCATGATAGGTTACTTGACATTGTACTTGATTTTCAAATATAAATTAATCAATTATTGGATTGATAATAAATTAATTTGTTTAATTTATTTAATCCTATTTCATTTAGGATTATAATTTATATTTGAGCTAACTTATTGGGAAATCTAATAAGTGAAACATATAAGAACCATTAGTGAAAAATAAAAATGAGATGATTAATCAAGTGTGACTTGATTGTAAATAAATTTTAGAAATTACTACTTAAAATATCATTAATACAATAGATTACAGTTCTAGACCTAGAAAAAAATCAAGTAAGGACTTCATTAAATAATTTTTTTAAATCATCCTAAAATAATATTTGTAATATTATTTAAGGAGAAAATTGATAATTTGTTATTTATAGAGTTTTTAGGTTTTCCTATAAGTTCATATAGAAGGATATTTGATCCTTTTGATTATGAATCATATGAAATTTCTAAAGCTTATTTATTTGGTAAGATAGCCAACACACCATTTTATTGAAAAAGTGAAAGATCTAATGAATTGTTAGGTCTAATACATAAAAATATGTATGACCCAATAATGATTTTTGCTACGGATGGATATACATGTTTGATTAGTGATGACCATATTAGAGATGATCATGTGTATTTAATGAAAGTCTTAATCATTTGAAAGGTTCAAAGAATTTTGATAATTTTTTTAAATAACTAGAAATAGTTTTAATATACTTCAATCGGATCGAGATGGCAAATACTTCAGCCAAGATTTTCAAGATTATCTAAAAGAGAATAAGATTATCTTATGATGGAAATGTTTTGAAAGGAGAAATTACACACTATTAGATATAATGTTGTTCATGATAAGCTATACAAACCTTTCACCTTTCTTCTATAGATATGCCCTTCAAACTACTACTTAACTTTTAAAAAGGATTTCATCAAAATCTATTGACAAAACTACATATGAGACATCGAATGGTAAGAAGCCAATCTTATCATACTTAAAAGATTTGTGATGAAATACTTATATGAAGTGTTTTGTATCTAAAAATCTAGAAGCTAAGTTAGATAAATACAAGTTTATGGGATATCCAAACAAACTATCGAATATTGTTTATAACATTCCATTAAGCAAAAGTATTTGTCTCAAAACTTGCAACTTTTCTAGAGAAAGAATTTGTTCTTTAAAGGATCAATGAGAGTAAAATAAAACTTGAAGAAGTTCAAGAATCACAAACTAACATCCAAATAAAACTTAAGTTGAAGACTATAATATTGGATGTTTAACCAAAAGCTTAATAAACATAAAAACTTCATAGATTTGACAGGACATGTCATGTACCAATAAGATATGGACTTCTCATGATCAAAGTTGAGAGTGATGAGTTGCTTATACTTAATGAGCCTGCTTATTACATGGAACTAATATCTAATATTGATTCTAAAAAATAGTTTGAGGCCATGAAATCTTAAATGAATTCCTTATACACCAACAAGGTATGGACCTTGGTTGATCCACGTGAAGTGATAAAATTGATTGGATGTTAAGGGGTCTTTAAAAAAAGGATTGGAATGGAAAACAATTTATAAATATAAAAGTTTTACATGTTGCCAAAGGTTACAAAACGAAGATAAATGGGTTGACTTTAATGAAAAATTCTAGCCGTTAACTATGTTAAAACCCATAAAGATTTTTCTTGCTATATCTACATACCATAATTATAAGATTTGGCAAATGGATGTCAAAAATATATTTCTATATATGAAAGCTTAAAGAAGATATGTATCTGACACAACTTGAAAGTTTTGGATATGAAGAATTTACCAATAAAGTATGCAAGCTATAAAAATCCATTTATAGAATTAAGCAAGCTGCAAGGAATTGAGATATCTATTTTGATGAAATAATCAAACAATTTGATTTCATCAAAAATATGAATAAGCCTTATATTTATAAAAAGGTCGGTGGGAGTATAGTCATTTCCTAAAATTATACATAGACAACATATTATTAATAGGAAATGACATTTTTTTACTCTAGTTAGTCAAGATCTAGTTGTCCAAGAATTTTTCCATTAAGGATATGAGAGAAGTAACCTATGTTCCAGGAACAAAGATCTATAAAGATAGATATAAAAACGTTGCTTGTATTGTTATAATCCATGCACATACACAATATGCTAAAACGATTTAGCATGGAAGAATCCAAAAAAAGATATTTATCTATACGATACATCTTTTTAAGGATACATGCCCTAAAACATAAATTGAGATTGATAAGATGTAAATGACATCATATACTATGGATATAAGATCCATAATATATGTCATGTTATGTACAATACTAGATGTATCTTATGCTTTAAGCATGACAAGTAGATACCAATCTAATGCATGTGAGTCACTGAAAGATAGTTAAAAATGTTCTTAAACACTTATGAAGAATTAAAAAAACAATTCAGTCTGCAAAGAAAATGAACTAGTAATTTATAGTTTTTTGGATGCTAGTTTTCAATAAGATATGAAAAAAAAATTCCAATCTAGTTATATTTTACTCTAAATAATAGCTTTGTAAGATTAAATAGTATCAAATAAGAGACTAAAGTAAAGTCTACAACTATAGTTGAGTATACCTTTATGTTTGAGGAGATAAGAGATGTTGTTTGAATCATGAAGTTCTTTACTAAACTAGATGTGGTTCCTAGGATTGTGATTTATATTTAAACCAAATTATTAGGAAACCTAATAAGTCACACACATAAGAATTATTGGTCATAAATTAAAATAAGATGATTAATCAAATATGACTTGATTATAAATAAATTTTAGAAATTGAGGCTTATAAAGTAATTAATACAAAGGATTGCAATTCTAGACCTAGATACATTCATGTAAGGATGTCATTGAATAAATTTATAAAATTGACCTAAAATCATATATATGATATTATTTAAGGGAAAAATTGGTATTTTACTAGTTATTGCAATTTGAGATTTTTATATAAATAAAAAGCTATGTCTTTTATTTTTTAAGGGTGAGTATATAAACACATAAAATACAAAAAAAAAGAGCTATATTTTAAGGTATAACAATCCCTCTCTTTTAAGAGGATTTAAAAGATTTTTCACTAGTGGTTTGTTTAGATTACCATTAGCGGCCATACACCTACATGACTTTTGGTTTATGATAACTGAGCTTTATAGTAACTATTTAAAGCTAAAAACAATATCTGATCTTTATGAAATCTTTGTATAAACCCTAAACAAATCTAGATTTATCTAATGAGATTGTAGAGAATCCTAAAATATTTTTAAATTTATTATTTCTCTTATGGATATATGTTTTGAGAAACCCAATAGTTAAGACTTTGTTAATTTTATTAAAAACATTTTGTTAAAATATACTATTTTTCATTTGAAGTTGTAAATGATTTCATAAGATTGCAACCATAGAAGATATAAAGAATGCAATTTGAATAATATTAAATATTTAATAATTCTTTTAATTTTTAATTTTAATTAATATCTCTCTCTTATTTTTAAAATTATTTTTTTAATTTTTTTAAATAGTAATCTTTTCTTTAAATTGTTTTTATAATTTCACATTTCCTTAAATAGATTATTGTAACTTGTTTTAATTTCCTTTCTTGTAAATTGTACTTGCATGATGAATATAGAAGAACAAAAATCATATATGCTTTGCCATAACAATATTTAACTTCCAAGATAAAAATAAAATAAAAAAAATAAAAAATAAAAAGGATAATTGAGATGAAGTGGTATATGAATCTATCGTTTGCTTCTTTAAAAGAAAAAGAAAAAAAGGATCAACTTCTCACTTTAGTTTTTAATTAGAGATAACAATTCTGGTTTAATTTATATATTTTTCAATTAATTTGATCAAGTGCATACATTATTTTTCCATTCTTCGATTGGAAATGTTTCTGATTATGAAAATGCATCTACCTCAACCGGCACCTTCTTATTTTACATTAAAATTAATTTAAAATCCTATTTACAACCTAATCAAAGGCAGTAGCTTCCATAAATGCAAGATTACAATATTAGTTCAAAGGCAGTAGCTTCCATAATTAAATGCAAGATTACAATACTAGTTCAAAGGCAGTATCTTCCAGTAACGGAACGAAAGAAAAATATAGATTACAAGTACAAAATATGGGGTCAACAATTAAAAGATGCTGAGATCCAACTAATTAAAAGATGTACATATTTTAGTAATATTTTCTTCTGAAATGAAAGTGATGCATCCAATGATTCATTATCGGTACAATTAAAACATTTGAGTTGACCAGTAGGATTGTGGCTTAGTGGTTGTTGGAGACGCTCTCCTTCTTTTAAATTTGGTTTGAGTTCCAATGAAAATGGGACAGAAGGGTTTTTCCTTTTGTGTTTCTACTGGATCCCTCCCTGCACAGTATGTTTATTACCCTCGTGGTGCCTTATTTGTTTATTGGGTTTGCAGGATATTCAGTAGACCGTGGGATTAGTCGTAATGCACGTAAGCTAGCCCGACCACCCACATTAATAATAAAAAAAACATTTGAGTTGGAAACACTGTTTCTATAAAAAGTAAACCACCTCAAATTTATTTTCTTTCATTCGTTCACTTCTTTCTTTTTATTTATTTATTTATTTATTTATTTGCATCGTTCTTTTGTCTTTTATTGGATTTTTTATTTTTCATTTAACAATTATAGTTTAGTTTGATAAAATTAATACACGGAATTCTCTATATACATAAACATAGATTATTATTCACTGCAACACTATAATTAAAATTTTGCCTTTAAAAAAAATCAATGGCCTTAGGGGTAAAATGATTTTTTTGAATGCCTATTAGTTATTATAAAATTGATTGGAGATAAATTAATTTATTTATCTTTTAAATACACAATATAATGATTATATTGCCAAAAAAATATATTTTAAAACGTTGCATAGTAGTAATTCAGTCCTTTTATGTTTTAAAGGCATGATGTAAAGATTATATACACTTACATAACAAAAAAATGATTGAACTTATATTAAATAATTTTTTTTTCTTTTCATATTAGTTTTTTTTATAATAAACAAGTTGACAAGGAGATAATTAAATATTTTTAATTATATAAATATTATTAATATATACCAACAAATAAGTGATGCTCACACCTTATACATGGCACGTGCGACGTTGTCCCACCTTCAAATGCTACTTTCTAGAGTAACAATGATAGTGCCTCATCATCTTGTTCCATTGATGTTGCACATTTGATGACTTGGTGGTTGAGTTTTGGTAGATTTTTATATTTTTTTTCTTTTTTTTTTCTCTCTTTCCCTTGCAAAAAAAATAAAGTTATCGTTTACTTTAGTTTTTATTTTTAAATCAACCCATATTTTTTTATTGTTATTTATTTTTTATTTTTTTATCTTTTTATCTTTTTATCTTTTTTTCATTGATTTTTTCTGAATTTTTCCTCTCATTATTCATTTTTATTTAATTTTTATTTTAAATTTGATCCTTATTCTTTTTACTAATGTTTGTTTATTTTTAATTTTTTTCTAATTGAATTTAGTTTTAAATTTCTTCACTCAACATTTGATTTCAAATTATTTTTCATCGTCATTTTTTTAATTATTATTTATTTTATTTTGGATCCTTTTGTATTGTATTTGTTTTTTTTTCAATTTTATTTCTTAGCATTTGATGATTTAGAATTTTGCTTAGTTAGTTTTAGGCCTATGACTAGGGTCATGGGTTTTGAAAGTTAACAAGTGTTGATATTTTTAGGTTCTTTTTTAAAATTGATTTTTTTTCAATTTTTTCCTTCAATATTTGATTTATTGGAAATTAGACTTTGTATTTTATTTTTCAATTTATTTTTTATGAGGTTATCTCAATCTTATTTCCATGATTACAGAGTTAGTAGGTTAATCTAGGTTGACTCATATTTTTTCTTATAATTTTGTTTAATTTGTTTTTTATTTTATTTTCAGTTCTACTTTTCAATATTAGATTGTTTAATAATTGAGTTTCATATTTTTATTTTGTTTGCTTTTGATGAAGCTACTCTGGTATCATGACCAATTCACAAATTTGACATGTTAATAAAGATGGGCTCAAATCAGTTTTTTTTTTCCATTTTCAAGTAGTCATTTTTTATTAGTTTATTTATTGTCATTGTGTTTTTGTTTTTGTATTATTTGAGTTAATTAAGCTTTTTAAATATAATCAAGTCAATGATTTATTTTTTTAGAAATATTCGCATTACCATAGCATCTATTTTTTACATTGAAATAAATTTGAGTCAACCAGAAATGTAGAATGAGCCCTTTACATAGTCAACACTAAATCACCTCTAGATTTTTTTTACTATTAATATCTTTTTTTTTTATTGATTGAGTCTTTTTCTTTATTTTTTTATTTTTTTATTGAGTTATTTTACTTTTCATATAATAAATTTGATATGATTTTATAAAATTGATGCCAGTAGACCATGAAATGATGTTTGAAATCATGAATGTATAAGATAAAATGGAAAAATATTAAAATAAATTATGAAAATATAATTTAGGAGAAAGACACAATCCACTGTAGGTCACAATAATTGCCTATAATATGTTTTTCTTTTATTTTTTTTTCTAGATTTACTCTTTTCACGTGAAATTGATTTACTATTGAGTTTGAAAATCATTTTCTTTGTTGCATTGAAAAAAAAAAAACACCTGATCCCGCGGCATAGCACGATCAAACAAGTTGTTATTAAATATAATGATTTTCAATTCTTTATGGATTTTCGATTGCGTCATACACAGTCCCCGAATTAAATAGCTTTAAATTTGAGTACCGCCCAACCGATCTATCAATTCATTGCACCCATTTCATTGGAGCTTTAGCATTTGTGGATGCGCAGTTATGCCCAACTTCCAACTTCTAACAAGAGTGTTGTCAACAAATTAAACATGTTGCTTTTAGCACATAAAGAAGAAAATGTCACAACACTTATTTTGGCATCTTATGATGTTTTTAGATAAAAATTTATGATGTCTTAAGATAATTTAAAACATGTTTAGAAAATAAAAGAATATGAAGTTCCTATCACCTAAGATAGAAAATTACGACTCAATGTTGAAAAATATCGATTTTCAAACAAATATTTAATTTTTTAATTCGATGATAAAATGTATTTTAAGTTAACTAATACGTCAATCAAAATTAACTTTCTTCCCCATATGGTTTTTAGAATTCACCTACTATATCAGTTTTATATATTTAAATGAATAAATTTTCTCTAGTAATTTTGACGAGTTGGTCCTATGTCTAGAACTGGAGAAGTTAAAGAGAAAAAAAAAAACCAACATATTAACTATATATTAGACCTATCCTTTAAGAGTTAATAACAAAAGTTATTAAATATCATCTTTCTCTTTTCTTTTTCTTTTTTTCATTACCAAAGTTCGTCTTTTTAATTATTGAAATGTTTTTTAATTAAATAATTAATGATTTCCAGGCATGGTAACCTCCCTAACTATCATATGTAACTATCATATATTGAGTAAAAGGATCTCCTATTACTATGGACTCCAATATTTTTTTTTTCAAATTAAAATGTCTTTTTACGTGATTTATAAAAATTTTCGAACTGCATTCACGATATTTCTGGAATTAAACCAAGGGGGCCCTTCTCAAGGGAACTTTCTAATGGTATATAGCTGTTACATACTAAATAAATCGTAGAAGTTATTGAAGATTTTGGGTAAAAAATAAGGAAGACAAGTATGGTAATGGGGTGGACTTAGTAAGTGTTTCATATGGAAATAAAGTCTGGGGTAAAAAAAATAAAAAAAAGACAGGATTGCTTGTTGGTTGGACCAGATAAGTATTACACATAAAGATTAGAGGGTCAATAAATAAAAAGAAATGAAAGACAGACTCGGCCATAGACAAGATTTGATCAGGACTAGACTTGTAAAAAAACTAATTACTTTAAGCATGTAAGGTAATGAAAATGGATAGTTTTAGTGTTGCATCCTTGAAACATTTAAATAACGAAGAAAGTAGGTGGTTAACAAATAGTTATGTATTCTTTTTTTATATAACTCAAGGCTGAAAGAGGAGCGGGATATCATCATTAAAAATAACAACTCATCAAATCAGGAACAATTGCCCTGTAACTGAACTAAGTTTACAGGATTTTCAAAACCTATTATTAGTAAACTTGTAATTTTATAGGCAAATAATCAATAGGCAATTAGCTTCTAGGCTAATAATTTTTAGATGATAATCAGCAGGCTTGTAATTACAGGCTTGTTATCCAGTAGGCTTGTAGTTTTCATTTATAAAAAAAGAATCACAAAATTTTAAATACGTCATTACAAGTTTAGTTTGGAGCTATAAGTCTGGAATTACAAATATAGTTAGTAAGAATAGTTAGATTCCATGTATAGAGATCAGATCATTAAGATTAAACTCAACATTCAACTTTGAAATCCAAACTTCTAATTAAGGTAGGCATGCAACAACCCAATTTAGTAATAAAAAAATAAAAATCAAAGTTACAGTTAAGCTAATCTTCCAAGGGAGAATAATTTGATCATAATTCAGAAAGGGCAACTATTATTCTTCTCTTAGACTACCAAATGACAGACATCTTTTTTCCATGAAGTGCATGCAACCCTGGACCATGATACCATATAAAAAGCTGGTATCATCCACGTAAAATATCTATATTTGTGCCATTGGTAAATTTTTTTAATTGTAGAAGAGAACTTCGAACTCAAAACTTCTTAGGAAAAATAAAGCATTAATGTCAATAAATTAATTCAAGTATACCTTAAGTAGGGATGGAATACACTTCATATTATGTGATTTCTAATATAAAAAAAAAGGAAAAGAAAAAAAAGAAAAAAAAAGAAAAAGAAAAAGAAAAAAGTGTGAAAGGAAGCATCCAACACTCATGTTGTTAATAAATGTTGGATGATGTAATTGTGAAAGATGTAACTCAACTGGTCAAGTTTTAGATTTGTTCATTAAATATCACTAGTTCAAGTATCACAAATCTCGGAGTCATTGAAGGTTTATATAGTTATTAATTTCAGGATCTATAAAATTAATCAAAGTGCTCACAAGCTGACCTGGACACTTATGTTAATAAAAAAAATAATAAATACTAGATGATATACTCTTTTTTCTAGGTTTGATAAATATTTACAAAGCTAAGTTTATTTTCCTATTTAAAATTTCAATTCTCTCTTTTAAAATTTTAATTTTACTTATCACAATTTAACATTTTTAGATTTTTTAAAAAAATTAATTTTTTTTTCAAATTTCTCCTTCAATATTTTATTTATTGAAAATTAGATTTTGTATTTTTTTTCAATCTATTTTTTATGAGGTTATCTCAATCATATTTCCATGATTACAGAGTTAATAAGTTAACTTAAATTGACTTAAATTTTTACTTATTGTTTTATTTAATTTGATTTATTATTTTATTTTTAATTCTATTTTTTAATGTTAGATTGTTTGATTATTGAGTTTCATACTTTTATTAGTTAAGCAGCAGTAGCTTCCATAAATGCAAGATTACAATATTAGTTCAAAGGCAGTATCTTCCAGTAACGAAAAGAAAGAAAAATACACATTACAAGTACAAAATATGGGGTCATTAATTAAAAGATGTTGAGATCCAACTAATTAAAAGATGTACATATTTTAGTAATATTTTCTTCTGAAATGAAAGTGATGCATCCAATGATTCATTATCAGTACAATTAAAACATTTGAGTTGGAAACACTGTTTCTATAAAAAGTAAACCACCTCAAATTTATTTTCTTTCATTCGTTCACTTCTTTCTTTTCTTTTTCATTTTTATTTATTTATTTATTTGCATCGTTCTTTTATCTTTTATTGAATCTTTTTATTTTTCATTTAACAATTACAGTTTAGTTTTTAAAATTAATACTTGGTAAACCATGAAATAATTTTTAAATTATTACAAAAAAAACTTTGAAAGCAAGGAGAATTCACTATGAACCTAAACATAAATTATTATTCACTGCAACACTGTAATTAAAACTTTGCATTTAAAAACAAAAAAATCAATGGCCTCGATATTAGGAGTAAAATGATTTTCTTAAGGGTATATTAGTTATTATGGAATTGATTGGAGATAATTTCATCTATTTATCTTTTAAATACATAATGTGATGATTATATTGCCAATTTTTTTTTAAAATGTTGCATGATAGTAATTCAGTCATTTTACGTTTTAAAGGCATTATGTATAGACTGTATTCACTTAAATGAAAAAATGATTGAACTTACATTAAATAATTTTTTTTTATCTTTTTATATTGGTTTTTTTTTTGTAATAAACATGTTGAGAAGAAGATAATTTAATCTTTTTAATTATATAAATGTTATTTAAAAAAATTATTGGTGCATACTATCAAGTTAGTGGCACTCACACCCTATGGATGGCATGTGTGACGTTACCTCACCTTCAAATGTTGCTTTCCAGAGTGACAATGGAAGGGCCTCATCATCTTGTTCCATTGATGTTGCACATTTTATAACTTGGTGGTTGAGCTCTGGTAAATTTTTTATTTTTCTTCTCCCTCTTCTTTCTCTCATTTTCCTTTGTAAAAAAATAACGATATCATTTACTCTTTTTTTTTTTTTTTCAAATGAACTCTTTTTTTTCTTGCCATTTATTTTTTATTTTTCATTTATTTTTTCTCAATGCTCATCATTTATTTTCATTTAATTTTTTATTTTAAATATGGTTCTTATTTTTTTTACTGATATTTGTTTATTTTTAATTCTTTTTAATTGAATTTAGTTTTCAATTTCTTCACTCCCCATTTGATTTCAAATTATTTTTATATTACTTTTTATTTTATTCTTTTAATTGTTATTTATTTTATTTTGGATTCTTTTTTATTGCATTTGTTTTTTTTATTTCATTTCATAGCATTTGATGATCTAGAATTTTGCTTCGTTAGTTTTAGGCCTTTGAATAGGTTCATTGGTTTTGAAAGTTAACAAGTGTTGATATTTTTAGGTTTTTTTGAAATTTTTTTTTTAATTTTCTCCTTCAACATTTGATTTATTGGAAATAAGACTTTGTGTTTTTTTTCAATATATTTTTTGTAAGGTTATCTCAATCCTATTTCCATAATCACAAGGTTAGTAGTTTAACGTAGGTTGACTCATATTTTTTTTTTATTGCTTTGTTTAATTTGATTTTTTATTTTATTTTTAGTTTTACCTTTTAATATTAAATTATTTGATAATTGAGTTTCATACTTTTATTTTGTTTGCTTTTGATGGAGCTATTCTGGTATCATGATTAATTTACAGATTTGACATGTCAATAAAGATGGACTCATGTCGGGTTTTTTTTGCCATTTTTACATTGTCATTTTTTTATTAGTTTATTTATTGTCATTATGTGTTTTTTGTTTGTATTATTTGAATTAATTGAGTTATTAAATATAATCAAGTCAATGACTTACTTTTTTAGAAATATTTGCATCACCTTAGCATTCAATTTTCACATTGAACTAAATTCGGGTCAGCTAGTGGTATAGAATGAGCCCTTTACCTAGTCAACACTAAATCACCTCTAGATTTTTTTTACTATTAGTATCCTCCATTTTCTTTTTATTAATTGAGTCCTTTTCTTTACATTTTCATCCTTTTTTAGTTGAGTTATTTTGCTTCCCATGTAATAATTTTGGTATGATTTCATAAAATTGACGCTAAGTAAATCGTGAAATGATGTTTGGAACCATGAATATGCCAGACAATGCAGGATGGAAAAAATATTAAAACAAATGATGAAAATGTAATTTAGGAGATAGACACAATCTACTATATAGGATATAGGAGTTGCCCACAATGTATTTGTTTTTTACTTTTTTATTTTGAATTTAATCTTTTCACATTACATTGACTTAGGATTAAGTTTGATATTTTATTTTAATTTGTTTTATATGAAAATCTTGCAATGTAAAGATAAATTTTGACGTAAAGTTAATATTTGATTTGAAAAAATAAAACTCAATTTTATTGATTCAAACCAATTAAGTTTAGAAACTCTCTTTCAAACTAAAACAAATATTTTACATTTATTTTTTTAAAAATAAAATTTTATCTTAGTTTTTTAACTTAATCTTTAATTGGATTAATATATTTGTTATCATTTAATGGCACACATATTTTTTCTAAGAACATAAAATTTTTGTCAAAGAAAAAAAATATAATCAACAGTGTCTATATTTTTTTTTCATTGAAAAAAAAAAAAACTTGATACCGCGGCATAGCATGATCAATCAAACAAGTTGTTATTAAATATAATTATTTTCAATTCTTTATGGATTTTCGGGTGCGCCATACACAGTCCCCGAATTAAATTGCTTTAAATTTGAGTACGGCCCAGCCGATCTATCAATTCATTGCACCCATTTCATAGGAGAAAGCATTTGTGGATGCGCAGTTATGCCCAACTTCCAACTTCTAACAAGAGTGTTGTCAACAAATTAAACATGTTGCTTTTAGCACATAAAGAAGAAAATGTCACAACACTTATTTTGGCATCTTATGATGCTTTTAGATAAAAAATTATGATGTCTTAAAGATAATTTAAAACATGTTTAGAAAATAAAAGAATATGAAGTTCCTATCATCTAAACTTACGACTCAATGTTAAAGAATATAGATTCTCAAACATAATATTTAATTTTTTAATTCGATGATAAAATGTATTTTAAGTTAACTAATACGTCAATCAAAATTAACTTTCTTCCACATATGGTTTTTAGAATTCACCTACTATATCTGCTTTATATATTCAAATGAATAAATTTTCTCGAGTAATTTTCACAAGGTGGTCCTATGTTTAGAACTTGAGAAGTTAAAGAGAAAAACCCACCAACATTTTAATTATATATTAGACCTATCCTTTAGGAGTTAATAATAAAAGTTATTAAATATCATCTTTCTCTTTTCTTTTTCTTTTTTTCATTACAAAAGTTCGTCTTTTTAATTATTGAAATATTTTTTAATTAAATAATTAATGATTTCCAGACGTGGTAACCTCCTTAACTATCATATATGACTATCATATATTGAGTAAAAGGATCTCCTATTACTATGGACACCAATATTTTTTTTTTCAGATTAAAATGTCTTTTTAAGTGATTTATAAAAATTTTCGAACTGCTTTCATGATATTTCTGGTATATCAAACAATATTTCTATGAAAAATATCTTATTTTAAATAGGCCATTTATCAAAATCGAAGTTAAAATTGAAAAGTTCTACACTATAGATTTTAGACGCAATTGTTCTGGGGAAAAAAAAGGTTTTTAATATAATATTTTAATCATATTACATCTTCAGTTAAGGACTTCATTTGATGATTAATATAATAAACTTCTAACGAATCTTTTAAGTTTAATGTAGATAATTTACTTCTGACAGGACTACAACGGTGTAAAATTTATAGTAATTGATCAGCAGTTAAAAAGAGGGGAAAAAATTACGACGTCCATAGCATGAACAACTTCATTGCGCACAATGTCAAATCCACCTTTTCTTCATATTTCAATAGAAGTTTATAACTTGTGCATTTTATGGAATCTTTCCTGTGATGGTACTCTTCATTCTCAAAACAGACAGGAAGGCAAGTGAGTAGCACACCACTAGCACTTCAACTACCAGACAACCCATACAAGTAATTATTATGTGCAATAAACCAAGGGGGCCCTTCTCAAGGGAACTTTCTAATGGTATATAGCTGTTACATACTAAATAAATCGTAGAAGTTATTGAAGATTTTGGGTAAAAAATAAGGAAGACAAGTATGGTAATGGGGTGGGCTTAGTAAGTGTTTCATATGAAAATAAAGTCGGGTAAAAAAAATAAAAAAAAAGACTGGATTGCTTGTGGGTTGGACCAGATAAGTACTACACATAAAGATTAGAGGGTCAATAAATAAAAAGAAATGAAAGACAGACTCGGCCATAGACAAGATTTGATAAGGACTAGACTTGTAAAAAAAACTAATTAATTTAAGCATGTAAGGTAATGAAAATGGATAGTTTTAGTGTTGCATCCTTGAAACATTTAAATAACGAAGAAAGTAGGTGGTTAACAAATAGCTATGTATACTTTTTTTATATAACTCAAGGCTGAAAGAGGAGCGGGATATCATGATTAAAAATAACAACTCATCAAATCAAGAACAATTGCCCTGTAACTGAACTAAGTTTACAAGGATTTTCAAAACCTATTATTAGTAAACTTGTAATTTTATAGGCAAATAATCAATAGGCAATTAGCTTCTAGGCTAATAATTTTTAGATGATAATCAGCAGGCTTGTAATTACAGGCTTATCATCTAGTGGACTTGTAGTTTTCATTGTAATTTGGTGAGCTTATAATTTTTATTACCAAAAAACCCATAAAATATAAAAAAAATATTTGTTTATGTTCTCTTGGTTAAGGAAGTTTTGTGCGTGACTGTAATCAAATCAAGAATCATATAATGGATGTAAGTTTTTTTTTTATCTTGAATTATTAAGTTATTTTTTTGCATTTAAAGCATTTAAGTTGTTTAATTACTCCTCAAGTTTTTATTTTATTTATTGCTTCTCAAGTTTAAATTTTCTTTATCTATATAAAAAAAAGAATCATAAAATTTTAAATACGTCATTACAAGTTTAGTTTGGAGCTATAAGTCTGGAATTACAAATATAGTTAGTAAGAATAGTTAGATTCCATGTATAGAGATCAGATCATTAAGATTAAACTCAACATTCAACTTTGAAATCCAAACTTCTAATTGAGGTAGGCATGAATAAACAACCGGATTTAGTAATAAAAAAATAAAAATCAAAGTTACAGTTAAGCTAATCTTCCAAGGGAGAATAATTTGATCATAATTCAGAAAGGGCAATTATTATTCTTCTCTTAGACTACCAAATGATAGACATCTTTTTTCCATGAAGGGCATGCAACCCTGGACCATGATAACATATAAAAAGCTGGTATCATCCACGTACAATAACTATATTTGTGCCATTGGTAAATTTTTTTAATTGTAGAAGAGAACTTCGAACTCAAAACTTCTTAGGAAAAATAAAGCACTAATGTCAATAAATTAATTCAAGTGTACCTTAAGTAGGGATGGAATACACTTCATGTTATGTGATTTCTAACATAAAAAACAAAAAAGAAAAAAAAAAAGAAAAAGGTGTGAAAGGGAACAACCAGCACTTATATTGTTAATAAATGCTGAATGAACCATCTAGGTGGTGGCCAAGTGGTAACGATTTGAGACTAAGGGGTTTGCTCCCTCTGTGGTCTCAGGTTCGAGTCCTTGGTTGCTCATATGATGGCCACTGGAGACTTACATGGTCGTTAACTTCAGGGCCCGTGGGATTAGTCGTGGTGCGCGCAAGCTGGCCCGGACACCCACGGTATTCTAAAAAATAAATGCTGAATGATATAACTCCGAGGGTTAACTTAATTAGGATTTATATTTTTTTTAGATTTTATTAGTTTGAGTTTTATAATCATTAATTTTAAGATACATAAAATTAATCGAGGTATATACAAATTAGCTCGGATATTCATGTCAATAAAAAAATTAATAAATGCTAGATGATGTATTCTTTTTTCTGGGTTTGAATCAATATTTACCTTGAGTCTATTTTCCTATTTAAAATTTCAATTCTCTCTTTTAAAATTTTAATTTTACTTATCACAATTTAACTTGAAATATAAGAAAAAAAATCTCCTTAATCATTAAGACTACTACTTGAAATTTAAATCAATGAAAAGGTGATCACAGTTATTAGATAATTATTGGTTCCGTCCATAAAACTTTTTCTTTAGAAATAGTTAATTTATTCTATAATTTCTCAAATTAGTATTAGTAAAGAGGACGAAGGAGCCACATCCAAACCTAACCTTTAAGTACCATTCAAGAGCTGCAGTAAATTAAATATGAATTACATTCTCAATAATCTTAATTATCTTGCATATCTTCAGCTGGTTCGCACTCCATGATAATCTTTGTTCTTCCTTTAGCAATCAACTTAAATCACAAATATGGAAAGATTTTCTATATTGTTTTACATGCATGTATAAGCATTGGAGACTAAGGAATTAATATTCAAACTACACATTCAAACACTAAACAAAATTGAATTACTGTAAGTTATTCTACACAGCAACATCAAATCCCTCTAAAGTCATCCTTCCACTGACGAGGAGCTTTAGCCATGAAAGCTGACCTATTTTTTCCTGCTATTAAAGCATCCTATCCCCCTTGATTTGTGACCTACAACCTTACAATCAATGTTTTAACAGCGAACAAAAATGGGCATGTACACATCATAAATATGTGATGCGATCAGCAGTAAATCATGTATTTTCTAAACTTATTAGAACAGCTCATTGTCAATCTTTTAAAAAACTAGCGCACAACAGGGTTCATATTTATAAACCAAAACGTATTGCTGCAATGGAGATCAACACTATTAGTACTGGCTGTTGTCGTGTCTATGTAATATGACCAGTAATAGGTCCTTGTAATTGCCACAGGTGAGGGTTGCGGTGAAAAGAGAGAACATCGTAAACAAATAACCCCATGCCATGAAATGTGAATTAAAGTGTGATTAAGGGAGGAGAAACAATCAATAAGTGTTGGAAAATGTAGTCAACACGGTAATTAGACCCGGTACCGGTACTGGTACAGGCCTGGAATGTGGCTTTGTTTTGTCAATCCTAAAACAATATTGTTTCAAGTTTTTTTTTCTAAAAAAAACAAATAAAAAAATAGTATTTTGAATAAAAATTAAAAAAAATCTTAAAATTAACTTGATAGGTTTCATCTAGATTTGGTCAAGTTAACTAGATCAACCGGGTTCAACAAGGTCAATCTCCAAATAAATTTAAAATAAAACCCTACTTGAGCATGACTCTAAGTTACCGAGTCACTAGGTGAATTTTATGGGCTATTTTTTATAACTATGATACTCAATAATAAATGAATATTAGATATGAGTCAAAACAATTTATTTAACGAGTTTGGTTGATGATATAACCATATTATAAGTACAGGTTTTGAATAGTTAGATAGGAATTTGCCACCAATAAATCATATAGATAGCCAAAAAAAAATATATTTATGGATTAGCGGGTAAGCTAAATTTAAAAAGAGGTCTGGTTGCACATACCAACAATGTGAAAAAAAAAACTTTCAATTTAATTGTTAGATTAGATTTAAATATTTTTAGATGATTCTTAAGACTTAATTCTACTATAAGGTCAACACACTTACACTAGCCCTGTTTTGGAAGACCTTTAGAATAGGCTCTAAGGATATTGTTTGAGCAAATTTTTTATTTTTCTTTGATTTGTTTGGATTTTATGTTATTTTTAAATTTTTTACCAGTTTTCCATTTAGTTTAGGGATTATGGTTTTTCTTCCTTGTTAATGTTAATTTTAGGCCTGTTTAAAGATCAGTAAACCTTATTGAAAGGCAAAATTTATTAGACATTTCTTTCATAAGTGAAACTACATATTAGAGTTCTTGTTATGCTAGTCTTGCTTTGTGAAACTAGATTTTTTTTTCGTGTTGTCTTCATTGATTTTTTCTTTATGTTTACATGAGTTGCATTAAAACCCAACGATCCCTAGTTATTTTCCTATTTTGCGCTTAAACAATTATAACTGGAAAGGGTCTTTAGTAGAAAGAGATAAAGAAGGTTCTTCTTAGAAGAGAAATGTTAAGGATGTGTTGATAAAGAACATATACATTAAAATCATAGAGCTTACCCAATAGTTAGTAGAAAGGACCAAAAACCCATTCCAAAGGCATGAGTTGAGGAGGTAGCTTCTAGATCAAAGTAGAACATTATAGAGATTTTGGATTTTTTTATTGAACTTCCTAATTTTGCAAAAACTTTACATGTAGAGGAGTTTATAGATTGATTTAATAAGGTTGAAAGAATTTTTTGGATATAACAAGGTTCCTTAATAGATACGATTCGTATGATTATGGTTAGATTTAAGGGGCATGTTTTTGCATAGAGGAAACAATTAAAGTGGACATGAAAGAAATAAGAGAAACTAAGAATCAATTATTAGGAAACAATAAATAAGAAGATAAAAAGACCCTTCTTTCTTTTCTAGTTATGCATTAACCTTACACTAATGTTTGGCATGCTGAAATAAGGTGGTAAATCCCTTAACAATTATACTAATGATTTTTATCAATTAATGGCAAAGAATAACTTGGTAAAAATAAAAGATTAGTGATTAATATTAAAAGTGTATTTTTATCAAGGTTTTATTTCATCATTTTAATGGAAAAAACTAATCCATACTCTTTCAAAAGACAAATCACTACATTCACTCAAAAACCAGGAGAAATATTTTACCAATGTTAGGATCAGTATCGAGACTTGCTTAATACTTACCTTCATCATGGTTTTGAAACATAGATATTCGTTTTATATTTTTATGAAGGGTTAACATCTACAGATAGACAAATGGTTGAATTGATAAGCAATGAAACTTTTAAAGATAAGGACCCTAATGAAGCAATGGAGTATCTAGACTTGCTAGATAAAAATGCTTAAAATTAGGACACTATAGGTATTTATAAGGCACCAAGTAAAATTCAAACTCAAATATCTAATGAAGGTATGTACAACCTTAGGAAAGATCATGACCTCCAAGGCAAGTTTGTATCTTTAGTTAGAAAAGTCGAGACGCTAAAATTGAAAAAAAGTGATAAATTAAAATCTATTTAAAACATTGTGTGTTAAATCTGTGAAACCAATAAACACTCAACCAATGACTGTTCAACTTTGCCTTCTTTCAAAGAATACCTCCATGAACAAGCCTATGCTTTAAACAGTTTTCTAAGGCCCAAACATAACCCAAACTCACAAACATACAACCTTGGTTCGAGAAATGACCTAAATTTCAATTAGAATAGTGATAACAATAATGCATAAACTTCACAGCCATCGTTTCAAGCACACCATAATTTTTAAAATTCTCATGGATATGCACCCCCTTATACTCCACCTGTTATAAAAAATCTTAAGAAAACATTACCTGCATTCATTAAAAAGCAAAAGACAATCAACACTCAAAATGCTCAAACCATGGTAGATCTAAAAGATGCTCTTACAAAACTCGCATCTACTCTTAGTTTTCAAGAGAAAGGTAAGTTTTCATCTCAACCATAGCAAAATTCCAAGGGATGATACAATGCAAATGCAAGTAATTCTGGAAGCCAACTCATGAATCAAGTCAAATCAGTCATTACTCTCTGTAGTGTTAAGGTTATTGAAAAACTCATTCTTAAACTTTGTGAGAAAGATGATAAGTTAATATTTAAGGAAAAGAAAGGGGTTGAATCTGAACAATACAAAGAAAAGACTGATTTCCTATTAACACTTCCATTTCCTTATGTCATGAAAAAACAAATGAAAGTAAATCACATCTTTGAAATCTTTGAAACTTTCAAACAGGTAAGGATCAATATACCTTTATTGAATGCTATTAAACTAGTAACTTCTTATACTAATTATTTAAAAGATTTATGCACTGTGAAGAGAAAACTAAATGCAAAAAAGAAAGCCTTTTTAGCTGAACAAGTTTCATTCTTCAGAACAATAATGCTTTGAAATATAAAGACCCTGGTTGCCCTACAATTTCTTTCTTTATTAGAGAACATAAAATTAAAAGAGCTTTACTTGATCTTGGAGCTAGTGTGAATTTACTTTCATATTCAATTTTTCATAATCTCAATCTTGGTGAGTTAAAACCAACTTATATAACTGTTTTAGTTACTGATAGATCTGTAAAGGTGCCTAGATGAATAATTAATTTTATTATCTTAGACACATAACCTGTTAATGCATGTAATTCATTCTTATTATTTTAGGATGTCTGTTTCTTGCAACTTCTAACACATTGATTAATTGTAGGAATGGATTGATGAAGCTATCATTTGGAAACATGACATCAAAGATGAATATTTTCAACATTTGCAAGCAACTTGAAGATGATAATGATTTACAAGAAATAGATCTTATAGAAGAATTAGTTTATGATCAACTTGAATCTACTTTGAGTAAAATTGAGTTTGATGTATCTCAAGATTTGCAAATGATTTACTGTCCGGAAGAAATCATAGATTAGAAAGGCACCAACAATGTTGATGTAGATCTTTTGTCAAACGTGACAAGAGATTCGACATCCAACATTGCACCAATTGATGATTACTTTCATAATGAATCTTTACTTTTTCTTAGATTAATGCCTTGCTTTGCTAAAAATATAAATTTTCTTGCTATAGGAGATTTGCCAACTCATTGGAGTACCCAAGATAAAAGTAAGTTGTTGAACGAAGTGAATAACTTTTATTGGGATGACTTTTATTTATTCAAATATTGTCCTGATTAGATATTTTAAAGATTCATTCCTGATAATGAGGTTAGTAGTTTCATTAAATTTTGTTATTCTGAGGCATGTGGGGGTCATTTTTTATCAAGAAAGACAACTGCTAAAATCTTATAAAGTAGATTTTATTGGTCCACCATGTTCAAGGACACGCATATATTTTTGCAAAACTTATGAAAATTAGCAAAAAATTGATATTGGTCAAAAAGTTTTGTTTTATAATTCTTGACTTCATTTATTTCCTTGAAAGCTAAGATCAAGATGAAGCGATCTATTTATTATGAAACATATGTATCCTATAAGGCCTTTAATATTAAGAATCCAAAGAATGACAATGTTTTTAAGGTAAATGGACATTGCTTGAAAGCTTACTTTGATAATTTCTCAGTTGAAAATAACTACATTGAATTAGGTGATCCTTTATATAAAAATTGATTATTTTTTTCTCATATTTTTTTGTGTTTCTTTTTGTTGTGACTCTTGTTTTGCTAGTCTCTCTCACCCCGATCAAATACTGGATAACGGTACTTCGTGATGCTTAAGTAAGTTCTTTTAGTTTCCCATAATAACTGATATTTGTGTATATTTTTGTTCAATTTCTTGTTGCTTCACTTTTCTTTGCATCTATTTTCCACTTCTCATCTAAAAAATTAACACCACTTTTGAAAAATTAAAAAAAGTATTTTCTTATTTTACCTTAAAATGTGATTAAATTTTTTTTTTCATGTTAGATGTGAAAGATTAAAATTTTTAATGAACTGTGGGATTCCTGAAGATATTCACTGGCTAATTGAAGCAAAGGTCTGATTATCAGGTGAGTCTTCCAATTCTTTTACTTCATACATGCCTAGGATAAGTAAAATCACTTTTGGAAAAAAAACGTCGTGCAAAATGACTGAAAGTCTATTACTGATGTGCTAGATGGACTTGTAATACACAATAGTATTCTTTAGGAATGGTATCTATAAATTGTGAAGATAAAATACAATTCATTAAGGATTACCTGAGTAAGGGGTCTTTAGATAATATTCTATTAACTTTTGAGATGCATCCTAATAGATATGTGTATTGTGCAATTCATGATTTATAACCCCATTTTCATAAAAAACATAATCGACTTAGTCTTGGAAATTTGACTAAAAAAGACCTGATTTATTAGTTTTTAAGAAAACTGGATGGGAAGCTTATCCTCAACCCATATATGGCATTTAAGTCATTCTTGGATGTAAAATCAAGGGAAGATGTGAGCTACAATCACAATTACAATTTAAGCCTTAGTTTGTAAGAACTTGTGTCTTATGGTGTTATTAATAGCATATTATTTTGTTTTGTTATGTCTTATATTTGTTTAAGTATGTTTCAGGTTTGTCAGTATTCATTGTTTTAGGTGATATCTTTTATACTCTATCTTTCAGCCTTTGAACATTGAGGATAATGTCTCATTTTGTTTGGGGGAAATGATAGTAGTTGAAAAAGAAAACTAACTAACCAACTGCTTTTGTTTTTAATAAAACCATTTACCAAAACTGTTATTACTAGGATGACAAAGTAAGGAAGAATTTTATTGACTCTTAAGACGTATCTTAGTAAACATTTTCCAATGGTTATTTGTAATATTCATAACAAGGTCCATCACAAACTTCTCTTGAAATATTTTGGTTTACAAACTCTCGTATTATTATGAATTGATTATGCTTGTATACTTATTTAACAAGTATTTTTAAATCTTTATTTTCACTCATACACCTTAACATATGATTGTGGATTGTACATTAGATTATTATATTATTTATGTTTTTTTTGTTAAAGGTAATAACTGAGGAAAATAAATAACATGTAATTTGTAAAAAAACAATTGATAATATTGATGATAATAAAAACATAGAGAAATTTGGTTTCGTAGCCCTTCTAACATAAACAATTAAATCTGAAGGGGTGTTTTAACATCTAATACCCTAAAGTCAAGTGACTTGGGAGTTATTGGCCTAATGCTTATTATATAGATTAAGGAGAAAAGCTTAAAGGAATCAAATATTGCTCTATCAACGTATCAATATTTGTAACCCGAGTTACTAAGCTCGTAAGGGTGTCTCAACACCTAATGCTCTAAGACCAACTTGAAAGAGTCATTAGCTAAAAGCTCATTACATGGGTTAAAGATGCATTATGTTATCTGTTTATATATTAAAAAAAACAAGAAAAAAAGAGAGATAATAATCCCAACCCAAGGAAGTTAACATTAAACATTAGAACAAAATTTTGTTTTCTTCCAAGTAAAGCCTTATAACTATGTGTTGATATATTGAGTATAAAAAGAAGGTTTCTTAACATCTTGTTTAAGAAGTATGAAGCAGATATATAAATTTAATAAGAGTTTGTTTATTTGGATAGATCAATGGAAGTTGAATAATGAATACCTTACTTTGTGGAATTTGCTAATTATTTTTCTATTTTAACACTTTGATTACTAGGAACTAGTAACAAGCTGGTTGGGGTGTGTGATTAGTACTTATAAGTGTATTTTTATCAAGGTTTTATATCATTATTTTGCACTTGAAGTATCAATAACTCCTTAACTAGAGCATGGTTTATAATAGTATATCTAATAAATATAAGATACCTTTAATTTATGGTAAATTTTCATCTCAAATACAAGCCTATCACATAAATGAAAGGATTGATTAATGAGTTCAACTACTAAAATTGAGAAGACAAAGAAAGGGCTAAGCATAGAAAAGAGATGTTGGTTTTTTCCAAATTGAAAACATTGTTCAGTCATTAAGTCATATTTGGTATTGTAGATCTTGGATTTCAGTTTGGTTTATATAGCTAGAAAGCTAAGACATAGACCTAAAACATTCATAAGAGTCCAAAACTCAATTTTGTTGTTGGAAGTCCAAATCATAGTATCAAAAGAGAAGTCTGAATCTGTCCTTTATCCCAGATACTATTCAGTGTTCAACTCATATCTCAAATTCTATAAGTCCAAATACATTGATTTTTTTTTTTGTTAAAAAGCTAAGATAATTTCCTAAAACTTTTATGAAGACAATTTGTTCAAATTCTAATACTAGCAATGATGTTTTCTTCAGCAAGAAGATAAGGATCGTTACCAAAGTCAAGATATGGCCACTTACTCAATAATTAGTCATCAAATCAATAGTTTTAAATTTTAGCCTATAAAAGGAGGCATTTGCCATGCATCTAGGTATCTTGGTTTTCAAATCAAGATCATGTTTTTGCTCTTTTTCTTTATATTTTTGTAATGCTTAAGTTTTGCTTTCATTAATCTCTTGTTTATGCCTTTCATTTCATTTACTATACTTATATAATTATGTTCTTCTCTTATTTATTTATGTTTCTCTTCTTCATTATGTTTAACTAAGTTTATTATATCAATGTGAAAAAGGTTGCACTAATGGTGTAAGAATAAATATAGTACAAACTTAACATACTTTAATGTTTGATACTAACATGTTTTGTATTTGTTATCTTGTTCACTTTTAATACTTTACTTGTTAAATGGTTAATGTAGATTTATGTTGTATAACCCTTGGTACAATAAATATTTGTTACTTTTATAGCCCAACCGTATGGTATGACTGATACTTGTGCTATGAAAAAAACTTAATTTGTTGTTAACATAAGTTCTAATTATGAATACCCGACAACATTTACAAGTATTAGCATTATTCGAATAAGATAACTAATGTAATCATGTTTGTCGCACCCGTGTAATGAGCTTTTAGCTAATGACCTTAAAAAAAATGTAAGTGGAAAGAAAGGATTTCTGGCATCCTATTCTTTGATTGGGAACGGTCTTTTTTAAAGAGTTGTTACCTAGTATTATGGTCACTAATTGTCACATCCAACATCGTAGCGGCTATAAAAAAAATTTAGTGGAAAGAAAGGATTTCTGGCATCCTATTATTTGATGGAGAATAGTCTTGTTTAAGGAGTCGTCACCTAGTATTATGGTTAATAGAAACCCTAATTAGTCAATAAAGATTCTATGGTTCATGACTGGTTATATAAAAAGAAAGATATTATCATCCCTTAAACATTCTACCTAAGGTAGACTACATTACTGGTTTTGTCTTAAATTGCTAAACGTTTATTAGTTTATGCTACGATAATTTGCTTATAATATTCCTAACTTTAGCACTAGTGAATATTCAAATATGGATACTTCCAACTCTAGCATTGGTAAATAGTATGTAACTATAAAATAAATTTAGATCAATATTTTTATTTATGACTCTAGCGTCAGTGAATAAAAAAATAAAATAAATTTATTTTTTATGCATACACATATTTTTTTATTATTTTACTTTTTATTTTTATTTTTTAGTAATTTTTTTCTTGGGCCCAACTCAGATCATGTGAGTTGGGCTGGACCTAGCCAGCCCAGCCCTGTCACTAGCCCAAGCCAATAACCTAGTTGGGCTCAGCAACATGCGTGTTGCTATACTATACAAATGAATTAAAATTCACTTGCATGGTGTAAATGCCAATTAACTAAAACAATGCAAGAAGAAGAGGTTGCTTACCTGGTCTGCTGGAGGCGATGGAGATGATGGCAAAGCTTTAGCTGGCCGGCACTACCTACTCTTCTCTGCTCCTTTTGCTTTCTTTCTATTTCTATTCTTTGTATCTCACCCCCTATTCTCTAGGTTTGTTTCTTTGTTCGTGGCCTTTTGTGTCCCTTTATTCTTTGTTTCTGCTCATCCCTCCCTGTTTTTTTCTTCAGTTTTTCCTTGTGTTTATGATCCTCTCTCTTCATGTCTTTAGTCCAGTCCCCTGCTTTTCCCCTTGTTGAAGCTTTCTTCAGTCAGCCCCTCATTTTCTTTTGGTTTTTAATAAAACCTTGACAATTATTTTATCATTGTTTAAATCTTTACATCAATATCACTCCCAAAGCTCTCTTTAACTTTTTTTATGTTATTATCTATTTTTTTATTTATATATTATATAATTAACCTCCCTATGGGTCTATCCCAATCTTGCCGGGTTATTTATTACTTCAACTTTGGGATAAGACATCAACTCTTTGGTCATGTCAATTAGTTAGTGACAAGATATTTGAGTGGTTTATGGTAATCTATCCAAGATGTGTTGTGCCTTCAATCCCTATATATAGTATCAGAGGAATATCAAAGGGTTTTAGTGGTAGAGAAACAATAGGCTACTAAGGCTTTTAGTAAGAGTTTTTGGATGGATAAATACAACTGAGGAGGACACAATAATAATAAGAGGATAATGACCCCCTACTAATACCTACCTAGCAACCTCAAGCGACAATAGGTTAGGGTTTTAGTTAAACTTTTAGAATTTGTTGTTATAAGTGTGGTAAATTAGAGGATTGGGTTATTGAGTGTAGTAAACTATAAAGTAACTTATAAATGATATGGCTGATTCTATTCATGATGACTCAGATAGTAGTGGGGAGATTATGCATGGAGATAGTGGTGCTACCCTAGTCATTCAAAAAAGTCTACTTACTCTTAAAGGTGATTCAGGTGAAGATTGATGGTTCACTAACATCTTCTACTAGATGTGAACCATAAATGATAAGGTTTATAACATATTTATTGATAACGATATCAATAAGAATATGATGTCTTTAGAGATAGTGAAGAAGGCCTAGCTAAAACCAAGAGCCACATTAAGCCCTACAAATTGACTTGACTTAATAAAGCACTACGATAATTATAGATAAACTTTGTGTTATTGGTGTGATGTGTTGTCAATGGATGTGTGCCATCTTTTGTTGTGAAGGCCTTAATATTTTGATAAGAACATTGTGCATAGTAACAATTTTTTGTGAAGGCAAAATAACAAATACACTTTCAATATTAAGGGGAAATGTATAGTGTTAAAATCTATAAAGGAAAGGGTAGAGATGAAAACTAATAAGGGAAATAGTTTGCAATCCTTGCACAATTTATAGAGGAGGTTATCACTACACGTAACATTAGTAGGGATTTGAAATGTCCATCGAAAGAGTCTTGGAAACATTTTGAAGTCTCCATTGAGTTTTCAAGGAGACTTTGAATTCAAAGTATGAACTAGCTTCAAAAATTCAAGTAAGGGATTGTTTATACCTAAGGGAAAAAAATAATACTTACCATATTCTTTTAAATGAAAGGTTACCTTAGCAATGTGTTTTTCTAAATTCATTTTATATATGCCATCAATTTTCTAATTATTTCTAAACTTATTTGTAGGTTATTTATTATTGATGGATGATCATTGAGTTAGCATCGGACCCTACATCAATAATCTCATAACTTCACAAAATCTTGTGAAAAAAGATGAAATTATAGTTATGTAACAAACCTATGTTGGTATCTAAGTTCAAGAAATTCATCGACTCATTTTGAAACTTATTTTGAGGTTAAAAATATCATGTTAGGCCTATATTGGTACCTATAATTAGAAGACATTATCATAACCCATTTTGGGTTATTCCCCATTTTATATTTTTTCTTTTTTCAAAAAAACTAAAATACAAAAAAATAAAAAATATTATCAAAAAAATATGATAGTGAGAAGAGGATGCTAGAGCGCCCTAAAAATGGTTAAATATTGGTTGAGGAGGTTCAAAATTATAAAGATTAATATTTGGCAGTATTTTATTAACTAATGAAAGCCCTATTGACAAAGAAAATTTAATTTGAGGAAGAAAAATCCAAAATCAGATATGTATGGACTCAATTAAATTTTATTGAAAGTTTAATTGAATTTATAGAGGGTTTGATTGCAAGAAAAATTGATTTTGGAGTTAACTTAGGCTTTAATTAGAAAAAATTAAAGTTCTGGGTCAAATTATTATTTTTGAAAGTTAATTTTGTCAAATCAGGGGCTTAATTACATAAATATTGAAGTTTGATGGCCAATTAGGGACTTAATTGAATAAATTCAATACCAATGACCAAACTGGAAAAGGAGCATAAATAGAGGGGCTGCAATTAAACCAAATCAAGGGCTAAATTAAAAAAATTAGAAGTTTATTGCTCAATTAAAGGTCAAATTACATAACTTCAAGACCAAAGACCAAAGTAAAAAAGGCAGTCAACTTCTTACAAATTGAGGACCAATGTGAGCTTTAATAAATTTTGCCGCATTTTCCTTTTAAACAAAATGATGTCATTTCCTACATTGTTCAGAAAACAAGCTCGAAACGGTTGAATGACACCATATGTCATCTTCTTTCCCCGGACACATAAAGAATATGAAAAGAAGATTTTTTCCTCTCCATTGATTCTCACTGACTCCCTCTCTTTCTTAAACCTCAAAAAGACGCTGACTGGACTGGTAGCCTACCACCCCCTAGTTAGCACCTACATCTACCCTGTCTTATCCCCTGACCGAACAGAGGCAAGACATTTTCACCGCCCTTCTCTACATATAAATATAGAGGTAAAGAGAGGCACGAATGACAAAAAGAAAAAGGGGTCGAGAGAGACAGAGCAAAAAATAGAAAAGAGAGCAGAAAACTAAAGAGAGAAAAGAGAAAAGAGAAGAAAAAAAGGAAGAAAAAAACAGGGCATGCTACAAAGAAGGGAAAAAGATGGTCTGCCCCTTTTCTTTGCAAGCGGGGAGAAGCTGGTTACTGTACTTATACATAGTAACTAGCTAATGTGGGTTGGGCTGTAGTTGGGCTAGGTTTGGCCTAGCCTATGTGTTTGGGCTTGATCTAGCCCGTTTTAAAAAAAATATATATTTGTTTTAAAATTTTACAATTTTTTCTTGTAGTTTTTATGTCATTTTTATTAATATTGGTCAGAATTTTTATGTCAGAAAAATATAAATCTGGTATTAAAATACCTGGTTTTTGTCAAAACTTCCAAAAATACAAAAAAACTTAAAAAAAAGAAAAAAATATTTTTGTGCATACGACCAAGTGTCTCGAAGCTAAAAAAATCATACTATGTTTTTTATACACCAAAAAACAATATTTTGGCATGTATTTTGGCTTTAATAAATAGTTTATTAAAATTCAATAGAACATTGACCAAAATATCAAAAACAATAAAAAATTTATTTTGTTTTGTTTTAGTATCAAGGATTATGATTTATATGTAAAATGTATTTCCGCTATTAAAAAGGTTTTTTCTTTTGATAACATATAGTAGTTAGATTGTTTTACTTGATAAGATAAGAATCTCCTTACAAAGCAAAACTTTTCTTAAATCGTAGACAAACCATCGATTATAAAATGCAACCAAAACCTTAGAGTTTATCAGACATTAAAAACAATCCAGCTTACTTTAGATAGGACACATTTGGGGTGCTAATATCTTTCCTTCACGTATCCAGTCTTTGTACCTCATCTCTAAGACTAATTGGGTTCCTAGTGACAAGAACACTAGGTGGCGACTCCTAGTCCATATTTTACTAATAAAAGACAAGAATTCTGTCTCTCCATATTTTTTCAAAACAGACTATACATCTCTCTATTACATATAATTTTTTAGAGTGGATGATCACTGCGACGCCGCACATATGTGACAGAATTACGACTCTATTGAGGACCTTGTGGACTACGCTTTATTTTGTCTGACTTTTGTGTTATTGTTATGGTTTATGTGTTTATTTTTCATATGCATTTTCTTTATTTATTGCTTACACACTTTAATTTTTGTATATATTTGTTCATGCATTATATAGAATTGTCTCATACATCACATGCTTTAATTTTTGGAAAGCATACACAAACTTCTAAGCTAGGTGAGTAATTAACAATCTGCCCTATGACCATTTGTTAGGGTTTAGATACATGAAACACCCAACTTATATCTGAGTGTCTACATGGTAATGGTGGGTATACGTGCCTTTAACATTTTTCACAATGCCTCTATACTGTCTTTATGAAGATCGTCACTAGATAGCAATAAGAACCTTCTGAGACTAGGTAGAAAACCTACCCTTGTTCATATAATGAATAGAACCTGTTCTTAGGTTGTATGTTCTATCTTTAGTTACATCAGGGCAAGCCTTCTTGATGCATCTTAAACTCGTGACTTGTGGGTGACACAATAACCATCACAACAGATAATTTTTATTGTAGAGTTTGGGTAAGAATTAAGATTCTTTTTTCATTATGCAAGAAGTATGATCATATATCACCCCTCAAAGGGTGAGTTCATCATATAGATTAAAATGCATAAACCTATTTCATTGTAAATAACATGCATATATATCAGGTTGAAATATTGGTCCCTAAAAAATCTACAACACCCGACTTCGAGCAAGAAATATGGAAAATGAAGAGTGTGCTCAACGTGATGCCTATTTTCAAGATGAGTTGGAGTCTTTGAAAACAATTATGGCTCACCTCACTAGCTTAATTAAGCAAACACTAAAAATACCTTTGGTGAATCCTTCTAACTGATCAGTCACCTTTAATTAGGCTTCTACTATAGTTCAGCTTAAAAAAAAGAGTGAGTGAACATGGTCAAAAGCCTTAACAAAATCCAATATTTGTGCGGTTAACGACACCTATACCAACCCCAACAGTCATAGAGGCATCTGCTAACAAGTCCTACAAGGCTAAGTCATCTGATAGCATTGACCAAGTGAAGATAAAGACGCTGAAAGCTAGACTCAAAGTCATTGAAAGGGTAGACTTATAAGACCCGGTACAGGCAGTAGAGATGTATTTGGTCCAAAACATGGTTGTCCTAAAGAAGTTTCATGTTCCTGAGTTTATCAAATACAGTAGAACACAATTTCCCATGACTTATCTCAAGTCTTACTGTAATGAAATAGTAAAGGTAGTACATGATGAAAAGCTGCTAATGTATTTTTTTTTCAAGACAACTTAAGTGGAGCAACTTTAAGCTGGTATATGAGATTGGACAACATAAAAATCCAAAGATGGAAAGATCTGGTGAATGCTTTTGTCAAAGTACAAGTATAACTTAGATATCGCTCCCAACAAAACTAGCTTGTTCAATCTAGAGAAAAAAAACAAAGAAAACATAGGGGAATATGCTCAAAGATGGCGAGAATCAGCTGCTCAAGTATACCCTCCACTTCTGGACAAAGATATGGTCTCTTTATTTGCCAACACACTTAAAGTACCATATTACGAACATTTGGTGGGAAGTTTAGCCCAACAATTCATTGACATTATAGTAGTGTGTGAACACATAGAGTAAGGCGTTAAGAGTGGTAGAATTTCTGTACCCATCGAGAAAAGAGGCTTCAAAAGAAAAGAGGTCCACCATATTGAAGATGGCTACAGGGGTAGGAAAAACTCATCCCAAAACTACCATACTCTATCCCATATTGCCAACATCAAAAAACCTGAGCCCCAAAACTTCCCAGTCAAAACCCAAATTGAAAATTACTAAAGGGTGTAAGAACAACTACCTATATTGTTGCTACCCCTGAATGAGATGTATCAAAAGTTATCAAGCATCGAGCATGTGGCTCCAAAACCTTTGACACCTGTGCAGCCACCTTATCCTTATTGATACAAGCCAGACCTCAATTGTGAATACTATACTGGTATTGCTGGGCATAGCATCCATACCTGCAATGCTTTCAAGAGAAAGCTTCTGCAATTAATCAAGGCTAGGTGGATAGATTTGGAAAACACCCCCAATATGAATTCAAATTCGTTGCCTATTCCTGCTTGAAGCATATAGGAGTTAGCTTGCCCTATTATTGTCTTTTGTTTCATGCTTTTGAACAAGATTGTTTATGTTAAATGAGCCCTTGATAAATAAGATCATATGCTTTCCTGTGTTTATATCACACCTTTTTGTTGTTATCACATATAAATAACATTTTGAGCATAACTTTTGCTCATAATACTACAACACAAAGAATTCTTTGGTGTTTTCCTTTCTTCTAAAACCATACATAACCTCATATGTTTTCAAGGATATATTTTTTTGGGACCGTCAATGTGCGTACAAAAATAAAAATTATGTTAATATTTTCCCAAAACAACTACATTCCAGAAATTCATATGGTTCTTATGACAAATAAACATATACCTAGAAAACTTGAAAGCAAAAAGACAACAAAAAAAACAAAAAACCCCATGAGGTGACTCAAAAGCTGAGTTTTATTTGAATGAATAAATCATTTTGCATACGTGCATGAAAGCAAGACCTACTAATCCTCAATGCATTGAATTTGAGATGAGGAAATGCCATCTTTGATAAATCCTTTCATGAGGCTGAAATCTATCATTTACAGTCCCATGTTGGGCCTAATATATTTTTTAAAATAACCTTGACTAGGATCACACCCCTCATTAGGGGGTAAATAGAAGAGGTTTAAAGATATTTGTAGAAAATGAAATGAGAAAAGATCATCAGTAGAAAATTTTAGTCTTTCATTATCATCTAGACAAATCAGTGAAGATGAGTGCTGGAATTGAGCATGTAATTTGATTGAAAAATCCAAAGGATCTAAAAGAGTTAAGCTTAACTTAAAAATAATTGAGGTGCTTATGCTCAACTAAGAAAAAATAAAGAAAATAAACAAAAAGAGCCCAAACCCGACACAAGGGGTATGAAATCCATTTTGGAATAAAAGACAAAATAGAAAATAAGAACTAGTGATCTTTAGTCTTGAAATCCCTTAAACACCTTTTGAGCTTGCAAAATACCCTATTCTTGATAACCAATAGCCAAAGCCTAATTATATATCTAATCAAGTCTTTTATAATCAAAGGCAAGCAATTTGGATCGGTAGGTAGTGCTTTTTCACATGAGTCAAATCTTATTTATGCAAATAAAATAAATGCTTTGAACTAATTTGATTCTCAATAACCCTCAAATTAAAATTTCAACTTTTTGTGACCAACCAAAAACCATTTCATCTTTAAACCAAAGCTTCAAAACGCTTTCATCACTTCAAGAACATGTCAATAGGAACCTTTGGATTCTTTAGAATAAGTTTATTTTGAACTAATATCAAAATGGTTTTTGTGGTTGGAATAACTTGGAAATTCCAAAAAACAATATTCATGGAGACATTTTCTTGAACAAAAAACTCAAATCTTCTTTCACATAGCCTCATCCTCAAAGAAAATCTGATTGGAACACTTGGGGGGTATAATCAAGCTAGGGGGCAAACATCTGGTAGGGATGGCTCCACGATTCCTTGTCTGAGAAAAATATCGAGAAAAATGGACAACCTTTAAGATAAAGAAATATAATAGCATCAAACCCTTCCTAGAGGTCAAGATCACAACATGTGACTCGAGTAAGCAAGGGTGAAAAGGCCATCAAAGTTTATTGCCAACGCTCTAACTTTTGAGAAAAAGAAAGACACTATGAAGAAATAGGGCCAATATTTCTCAGGTAAGTAAGTATACATGTATATCAATCATTAATTCATGGTTTTCAACTTTTTAGCGAAATGTTGAGCTATCACCAAGTAGGTAATGTGTTTTTTTAACTCTACCTCTTTTTGAGTGCACCTTTAATCCATCACCAAGTAGGAGTGTGTTTTATAACCCTACTTCCTTTTGAATGCGTCTTTAAGCTCTCACCAATTAGGTAGTGCATGTTATAACCCTACCTCCTTTTGAGTTGGCCTTTGAGCCCTTACCACTTAAGTAGTGTGTTTTCTAACCCTGCCTATTTTTTAGTACGCTATGAGCCTTCACCATCTTTTTTTCTAAGTAGGTTACTCATTACAATTCGACAACTTCTTATATTTTTTTAATCTAGGTAGGTCACACATTATAATGAGACCATTCCTCCACTTGGTTAAGTCACCCATTATAACACGACCACTCTTTCTTTTTCCACCTGGGTAGGTCACCTATTACAATTCAATCATTTTTTTATTTGGGTAGATCACCCATTACAACACGATCATTTTTTTTTCACTTGGGTAGGTCACCTATTATAATTTGACCAATTCTTCATTTTTTTTTATCTAGGTAGGTCATCCATTCCAATGAGACCATTCTTCCAATTTTAATAGTTAATCACATCAACCAATCCTTTGAATTGTGAGATATGCCTGCATTTAAAATGAGCATTTATCATAAATTAAAGTTATCTTATATTATCAGACTTATTATTATAAAACACGCTTAAGTTAGGGAATTTAATGGTACTTTAAGTGCAACATGATGATATAACTTTAATAAAAATACACTTTTAAGTACTAATCACTTGGTTTTCTTATCAAATTTTCACGGTCTCCCCAACAATAAATGAGTAGCGTGCATAGATACAACATCAGACAAAACCTAATCCTTATATATTTTTTTAAAAAAAAAATATACTAGTTAGTAACTCTTATTTCTCCACAATCATTTAACCATTGAAATTTATAAAGCCTTCATGTTTAATAGTTTTCAAACTCAATTTTCTAATAAGAATAGTACTAGCAATATTAGCATAACTTTCATTATCAACAATCATACTACGTACATTATTATTTATGTGGCATCTAGTATGGAATATGTTCTCCTTTTATTGCTTTACATCAACCCCCTTAATATGTGTATGAAGTGATCTTATATTCATCAAAGTCTCTCTATTAGTTGGATACTTAATATCATTATTGTTCTTAAGTGATGGAATCTTTTCCTTTTGGATTTAACATTTTCATATTCAATGTCCCCATGCTTCTTCATAATCATAATTCTTTTATTTGAACATTATGAAGCCATATTATCACTCTTGAAACACCTAAAACACTTATATCATAATTATGATTAGATGGGATCTTAGCTTTACGTTTTATTTTAGTTGTCAATGATTGATACTTAAAAGTGTACTTTTATCAAGGTTTTATATCATCATTTTGCACTTGAAGTATCAATAACTCCTTAACTAAAGCATGTTTTATAATAATATATCTAATAATATAAGATACCTATAATTTGTGATAAATGTCTATCTTTAATGCAGGCCTATCACATAAATGAAAAAATTGATTGATGACTTTAAGAACTTAAATTGCAAGGGCAAAGAGATGACCAAAATTAGAAAAGAGATGTCGGTGCAATCCAAACCGGAACACTGTTCGGTAATTGGGTCATATCTAGAGCTATATATCTCAGATTTAGGTCCAATTTATATGGATGGAAAGGTAAGACATAGGCCTACAACTTTCATATGGAGCCCAAGATCTAAAAAGGCCATTATCAAGTCCAAATTGTAGCAACAACAAAGAAGCCCGAATCTGTCTTCCAGCCCGAGCACTGTTCGGTATTTTGGCCATATCTGGAGTTCTAGAAGTCCAAATGAGCTGAATGTTTTACACAAGAAAGCTGAGAGGTCAAAATAAGCTGAATTTTTTACATAGGAAAACTGAGATAATTTCCTACAACTTTCATGTTTACAACTGGCTCCAATTTTGACGTTATCAATGACGTTTTGGGCAGACAAGAGAAGATAAGGATTGTCACCAAGTCAAAAGTTGGTCACCCACTTATCAATTAGTCATCAAATCAATAGTTCCCATTTTTGGCCTATAAAAGGAGGCATTTGCCATGCATTTAGGCATCTTGATTTCCAGATCAAGATCATGCTCTTCCTTTCTCTCTTTGTATTTTTTATGCTTTGTTTTCATTAATATTAAGTTTATGCCTTTCATTTCCTTTCCTTTACTTAGTTAACTTTTATGTTCTTATTTTGTTTATCTATTTTGCTTTCTTTCATTATGTCTAGCTAAGTTAATTATGTCAAGGTGAAAAGGTTACACTAATGGTGTAAGAATAAGTATAATGTAAACTTAATATGGACTTTAATGTTTGATACTAACATGTTTTATATTTGTTATCTTGTTCACTCTTTAATACTTTGCTTGTTAAATGACTAATCTTGATTTATGTTATATAACACTTGGTACAACAAATGCTTGGCACTTTCATAGCCCATAATGTATGGTATAACCGACACCTGAGCTATGAAAGGAACTTGATTTATTGTTAACATAAGTTATAATCATGAATGCTTGACGAGATTTACAAGTATTAGCATTAATTGAATAAGATGACTAATGTAATCATGTTAACAATATATAATCTGATTGGAACCTCCTTTGTGTGTGGTTTCCAATTCAATAATAAGAGTTTATACTATACTTGTTTGATATACCATTAGTGGAACCTCTAACCTTGACATTTGTTATTATCATTGTTTAATCGTTACATTAATATTCCATCTCAAAGTTCTCATCTTCTTCTTCTTCTTCTATTTCTTTATTATTATTATTATTAGTACTACTACTACTACTACTACTACTACTACTACTACTACTACTACTACTACTACTACTACTACTACTACTACTACTACTACTACTACTACTACTACTACTACTACTACTACTACTACTACTACTACTACTACTACTACTACTACTACTACTACTACTACTACTACTACTACTACTACTAAGTAATAATGATAGTAAAAAATCAACTCCACTTTCTTTCCCATTCCAAATAAGGTTTTGAATTGTTTTTTCCTTGAAAAGCCATAATCATCAGTTTAATACTACCCAAATCTCTATCCAAATCATCCCAAAATCTATCTTTCTTATATGCTTTTTTATGGTTGAATTGCTCAAGCAATCGAACTCTTATAGGTCTTTGGTTTCTATATAGTTAAAACATATCATTGTGGTTATCATCAAAATTCCTGGCCTTCTCATATGTTTTAAGCTATAGATTTTTTTGGAGGTGAATTAGCTCATCTCGTAAATCTTCTTCATTTCAAACCCTTATGGTTTGTTCCATCATGAAGACTAGCCACTATGGTTCTCAAACTAGCTATCTCACTCATTACTTTGACAAACTTTGTATTCATTAACTCTAATTATTATTGCATGACCAAAGAACCCCATTCAAGATTGTTCCTATATTTTAGTGTTGATGATCTACTTTTAGTTATATATCCTCACACTTTTCCTCACGTGTTTACATTTAGTAGATGTCACTTTTCTCATGTTTCACAAATTTCTTTTCGCTTCTCACTCTAATATGCTCACATTTGCCTTGTATCACTCAATTCTTAACAAATCAAAGATTAATATCTTAATGATGTAATAAAATAATATAAAGATTCGAGATGGAATAAAGATTAATCAATATAAAACTACAAAATATAAAAGCAAGAATATCAATACAAACTCGTTGTTTTTTTCAATTTGTTATTTTACATATGGTGGCTGAAACTTAAAAAAAACAACACAATAACTAGTTTTTTTTTCCAAGAAAAGCAAAACTAAGCAAATCTAAAATACTCAAAATCAAGATTTATCTCCAGGAAACCCCAAGAATCAAGATTGTTTTTAAAAAAAAAATTTAAAATAAGAGGCCAAATTCTATATTTCTTAAATCAAGATTTGCAGCAAGCCTTAAAAAATTATTTTCTTATGATTTTTCTTTGTTCTTTTTCTATAAAACTGTATTTGATTGAGATTGCAAATAATTTCTCTTTTAACTTGATGTCATAACTAGTTTTTATGGAAGACAAAGCATTTAGCAATAATGGAGTAAGTGGAAAATTAAAGATAAAAGGGAGATAACCTAATTTAAAGCCTTACTCTAATGCCAATTAATGCAAACCTCATAGATATAAAGATATAGAAATCTACAACTAATTTAACTCTTTCTAAGAAAGTTAAATTAAGGATTATGTTTAAGTTTGACATAATAATAACATGTAAATAGGTACCAAGACTTTAAATAACCACCCCTACCCAACATCTATCAAGAGACAGGAGCAAAAAGTATGGAAGACACCATAAAACTTAATTAATTCTTTGATGAGTTAGAGTAGTTCAATGAAAAACCAAAAAGTATGAGCAAAACCTCACACATACAATAATAATTGTTAAAATCAAAGTCTATCCCAAAAAACCTAAATACAAGCTAAATAGACCTTTTATAATAGGTAAAAATATTCTAAATAATGTTAAAGAAAAATAATAAAATATTTCTAAATAAAATAGAAAAACAAATCACAAATCAATTAGAAAACTAATACAATTCTCATATAACAACTTCTAGACCTTATCACAAAGTCTTTTCGATGTCTAATTGCCTTGAAATGTTAATATAGAATAAGACATGTGGAAAATATTGATAAATGTCATCCCAATCTAATAGTCGAATAAAAAATTATTTTAGTTAGAGTAAAGCTAAACATTAGAAACAATAAACCAAAAACACCTTTAATACTGAAATTAATTAGCCTGCCATTGAAAAATAATTAGACCTATATTATAGATAGATTATGCCCGTTTTACACATATTAGACTAAATAAGGTTTGATTATCACTTGTTGAAGCTGAAACTTTGTTGAAACTCAACTTGACCCAAATAGTCTAAATAAGCTTATTGAATGTATTTTTGAGTTTTTTTTTACCCTTGATCTTATAATGCTAGAAATAGGAAGAAGAAAGTGTAGGCATGCACCAAAATGTTCTTTGGAAAAAAATGATGTCATTTTATGTAAATTGTGGGAGGTTTCTTTTTTTCTTTTTAAGTTAGTCATCTAAGTTTTTCCATATTTTTTATTTTGGTCATTTGATTTTTATTTTTTATTTTTTTCTTTTCATGGATAATTACACTTTTTTTTTTATGAATTTCTTTTAATTTATTCTTGAATTGCAGATTTTTATAGCCCTCTCATTCTTCCACATCTTCTTATTTGGTTTTTGGATTTTTACTCTATCATATTTAGTTAATTACCCCTCTTTTCTCGTTACTTTTTTTTTAATTTCATCCCTAATTACACATTTCTTACTTTTTTATTTTTATTCTTACAACTTTCTCATACTTATGCTGTTATGGTAGCTTCTCAAAATCATGACATTCAAGTCTTACTTACATTGTCTACTCTCACTATCCATCCTTTCTTACTTTATCCCTATTTTTAATTGAAAGATCATAATTGTTCCTAAACTATGATCTTTTATTCCCCCCCCCCCCCCAAACATTTGTCCTTCTGTTATTACATGAAGTCTCCTTTAATTACCATTATTATGATTCTCTTGAAAATATCATTACTTGGCATGATTTTGAGATTTTCTTGGCACATTCTAAACGTTATTTAATTTGTATTTAAAATTAAGAGATTATCTCGATGTAATCTTTAAAGCACCTTACTTTTGAAAAAGCATAATATGTCATAGTCACAAACCAAAACACACCTTTTAAAACAAATTGATGCAACCTTCCTAAAATGTTTTCAAGAGATTGAAAATTTTAGGCTTTTATGTAGAAAGAAGGATGACTTATATGATAAGGTGGTCTTTTAAATTAGCTTTTGTCTATTGTTTGCTTGGGCAAAATAGGAGTGTATAAGGTTTAGCAAAAAAAATGTATATGCATCTAGGAGAATTGCATTAGCACAACAAATAATAACAAGTAGCATGTCAACAAAACATAAACCTTTTGAAGAAAATCCTTATAGATGTTGTCTTTTCCTAATATGTTTTGAGTGAAGTGTTTGGACTAGATGTTTTGTAATTTTTGTTTGCTTTCTAGTGTTATGGGTGATTTGTTATAGCTTGGGATTTCACTTGGAGTTTTATTGATGTTTTGCAATTTTCATTTGCCCCTAGTGTGAAGGGTGATTGATTAGTACTTAAAAGTGCATTTTTATCGAGGTTTTATATCATTATTTTGCATTTAAAGTATAAATAACTCCTTAACTAAAGCATGTTTTATAATAACATATCTAATAATATAAGATACCTTTAATTTATGGTAAATGTTCATTTTAAATACAGGCCTATCATATAAATGAAGGGATTGATTCATAAATTTAAGAACTAAAGTTAAAAGGACAAAGAGATGGCCAAACTTAGAAAAGAGATGTTGGTGCAGTCCAAACCAGAATGCTGTTCAGTAATTGGGTCATGTTTGGAGCTATAGATCTCAAATTTAGGTCTACTTTATATGGATGGAAAGATAAGACATAGGCCTACAACTTCATATGGAGCCCAAGATCTAAAAAAGTCATTTTCAAGTCCAAATTGGAGCAACAACAAAGAACTCTGAATTTATACTCCAGCCCAAGCACTATTAAATATTTTGGCCATATCTAGAGTTCTAGAAGTTGAAATGATTTGAATTTTTTACACAAGAAAGATGACATAATTTCTTACAACGTTCATGTTCAAGTGGTTCCAATTTTAACGTTATCAATGACGTTTTGGGCAGACAAGAGAAGATAAGTATTGTCACCAAGTCAAGAGTTGGTCACCCACTCATCAATTAGTCATCAAATCAATAGTTCCCAATTTTGGCCTATAAAAGGAGGCATTTGCCATGCATTTAGACATCTTGGT
>NW_011500492.1:40571-40779 GCF_000495115.2 Populus euphratica
TATAACTTTGTTTCTCCTTCTTTTGTTTTCTTCTTCCTTTTATTATATTCCTACACGTGCATGTTAGTGTGGTCACGTACATCAATTGGTAGACTTTATAGGGTATCCTTATCATTTTGAGAAAATATAGCCATACAAGATAATCAATCATTTTATAATGAGAATAATGAGAATAACCGTGTTAGAACACTTAGGGACCACATGAATC
>NW_011500492.1:42404-42591 GCF_000495115.2 Populus euphratica
AAACTTTCAAATAGGTAAAGATCAATATACCTTTGCTGGATGCTATTAAATAGGTTCCTTTGTATGCTAAATTTTTGAAAGATCTATGTACAGCGAAGAGAAAACTGAATGTGAAAAAACAGCATTTTTAGCTGAACAAGTAAGTGCCATTCTTCAGAACAATAATGCTTTGAAATATAAAGACCCT
>NW_011500492.1:44639-44791 GCF_000495115.2 Populus euphratica
GTGTTTTCTATTTCATAAAGCATATGCAAAATTATTGTTATTATGATCACAGAGTAAAGGAGAACTTTTTATGACTCTTGAGATGTATCTTAGTAACCATTCATAACAAGGTCTATCATAATACTTCTTCAAATATTCAAGTTTACAAACTC
>NW_011500492.1:46291-51780 GCF_000495115.2 Populus euphratica
ACTATTATTATTGCTACTAATATTATTGTTGTTATTATTGTTACTATTGTTGTTTATAATTGTTTATAATTTGTATAATTAACCTCCCTATGGTTCGACCCCGGTCTTGCCGGGTTATTTATTACTTCAACACTCCTGCACTTGGAAGAAGACATTAATCTTTTAGTCGTGTCAGTGATCATAGTTAGGTTTTTTTGCAAAGAATTTTCTTAAGCTTAAAATAGGATAGTAAAGGATATATTTTGATTGGAAATCGAAGAAGGCTTTTATCATTTCAAACTCAAACTAACTGAATTAATAAGTCTTGACCTTATCTGACATAATTATTTAGACACGCATAGAAATTTTTATGACAAGTCCTTAAATATTGAACTTACCATACATTTTTACTAATAATGTCAATGTAAGATATATAATATGCAAGGAAAAGATGAGCTTGGAGAAATATTTTATTTTTTATCATGTTTTTTTTGTTGTGTGTGGCCTTTGAGGGTGGGTTATCTCTTTCCATTTAAACAACATGTTACATAAACGTAAGCATTTTCTAATAAATTTGCCATCCACCCCTCCGAGATGGTGGAATGAGATGCCAAATTCTACTTTTACCATCGCACATCCCGCGCGGCATCCGATGATGATTTTTGTTCATTTTACTTAATTTGTTCTTTGAGAGTCACCACTTAGTATTTCATTGAGGGTTACTAGGAAACCCGGATTTACTAATCGTTGTTAGAGATTCAAAAGCAAGAGACTGGTTGTGGCTAGGGAAGGTATTAGCACCCTTAATGCATCTTACCTGAGGTAAGCTGCTTTGTTGCTTGATGTGATTTGAAAACTTGATATATTAGTCAAATTCTAAGGCTTTAATAAATCAATTATTAAATTTCAAAATATATATAAAAACATGTTCTTACATTTTCATAGAACATACAATATGATTTTATTTATCCTTGAGATATTTATCCATATTCAAATTAAACATATAATTCTTTGTCTTTTTGATTTTTTATAATTCAGTAACATAAATAAAAATACAAACACACACACACACGTTACTTTTCATAGTAGCTACCATCATACATCATTTTTACATATTCTAAAATAAAAAATTCAAAATATCAAATACAATTCAAAAATTACAAAAATAAACCTCAAAAATCCAGGAATTATTGCGAACATCTTCTGGGATTCGTCGTAATAGTGGTAAAAGGTTTTTGGGTGCGAGAATAGTGGCTGCGTGTCTACTTTATATGATCGACACTAGCGGTGCATAAACCCATGCGCCACTGCAAGAAAGTCCAAGTGAACAGAGAGATCTAAAACGTCTTCTCCCCCCCTCTTTCTTTTTCCACCGACAGTGACCTATAAACAAGAAAAAGAAAATGCAGGTAGTTGATTTTAATCCATTTCTATCCAGATTGTTCTTGGATTTTTTTCTTTTCTTTTCCTCCATTTTGGATCTACTTCTCTATAGATCTATTCTTTTCCTTGTCTTTCACCTTCTCTATTTCAGGTGGTTGATGGTATGTCTAAGGGGCGTCCGACAACTGAGCTTCTATCATGTCTATGGAGCTGCAGGTGGCCTGTTCGGGTCTTAGTGGGGATGAGGGCCTGCGAGGGTGATAGGCAGCATTCTAAGTGGCTGAGAGGAGAGCAGATTTGTTGCACGCGCTGCCGACAGACCAGACATGTTGGTGGTTGGATCGATGCCTTCCCTCCTCCTACTTCATTTCTACACCGGCTGTGTCATCCACCGCTGCTATGGTTGGGAGATCGGTGCCCCTTAAAGTCTCAGTTTTCTACTCACTATCCTTCGACTTCCTTTCTCTTTTCCTCATCGTCTCTATAATGAGCTGCTGGAGAAGGGATTTTACTACTGACCGGTTGATAGTGGTTAGCCGAGAGAGGGTCTGAAGTCTGTTGATGAGGAAATAGATGGCATTCTTAATTGGGAGGTTTCAATCAGCTGAGAGGAGGGAATGGAGGATCTAAAATGGTCGGGGGTCCTCGGCTCTCTAGTTTTGGGAGAGCAAAAACCAAGGACCCTAGGGGACAACAATTGTGTTTTCAAAAAATAAGAGGAGGGGCTACGTCTTCTTTTTTCATTAAGAGGGAGAACAATGGCCACTATGTTTTTTGGAGAAGATGGGAATGAGGGTTGTACATTGATGACTGAGCAAAAAGGATGCTCTCAGTCGGTTGAGGTTTGTTTTAGGGCTGAGGGGAAAGAAAATGGGGATGGCTGTGGAAAGAGAAACGGTGATAGGGAAGAGAGTCATTAGGTTCTCCCTGGTTTTGGACCCCTTGAGAGGGGAATGGTGGCGACCCTCTTTTTGTAGGGATGGATTGGGTTTAGTTTTAGGTTCTCTATTAACTCTCCCTTCTAAAGTTTTTTTCCTCCCTCTAAATTTTTTCTCTTTATAAATAACAAAATTTTAATTGCTTGATCCCCAAGTAACTCAAAAAACAAATTGGTCCCTCAACTTTTTCTTTTTATATTTGATCCCTTGTAAATTTTGATTTTTTTATATTTTTAAATTTTTTTCAAAACAAACAATATTTACATTAACTCAACAAGGAAAACTAATGATTGTAAAATTAACGCGTTAAAAGTTGAATGCGTTAAAGATACCCTTTAAAAATTTAAATTCTTTTGAGATGACATTGAAAATGCTAAAAATAATGTAAATATATCAAAATACATTTTTTTCAGGGGTTTTCGTTGGTTTTTTTGCTATTTTTTATTTTTTCTGTAAATTTATCAAAAACCTGGGTTAAAAATTGGGTAGCAACAAAGAACATAGAGTTATTTTTAAAATCACTATCCAATTTAGTTTTATCTTCGTAAGAACTATTAACTTATCAATAAAATCATGCAATGCGTAGATGGTAGTGTTTATTTATAGCTTTAAAGGTTTACTCTAAGAATAACCAAGAAAATAGAAAATTAAGACAAGAGAAATAAAACACATGTGAAGAAATATTTGGCATGAATTTCTTTTTTTATTACTTTGGATGGGTTAGTACATTCATGTATAGTACTTAATTACATAATATAAGTTGATAGAAAATGAGTGCGCTATTTGAAAAAACTTTATTAAGCATATAAGAACCTTCATATATGGTTCCCATTTGCTCTAAAGTTCTCTTAGTATTGGGAGAATCTTCTTTATGTCTGAGATACCTTTTCTAAATTCCATAAATCATGTTTTCTTATCATACGTTTTGGCCATCACTTTCTGATACAACTATCCATGGTAAATAGTAACAAATCTCTTTTCACTAATAATGTAGATTTGCTCTTAATGTAATTTAGCCCATTCTAACTTTTCTAACATTACTTTCATCAATAGTCTTAAATATAGGATTTTGATCTATAATGGAATCACGACCCCAATTATATATACTAATGAATAAGAAGTGGCACCTATAAGGATTGTTACTATTATGCGATAAGCATGCAAAACATGAAGAAGCATTATGTATTAGTCCTTACAAGTACAAATCATCTTCTGTATGATTTTCTTGATTTTGTTTATTAGCTTCTTCTACAATACCATTTATTTTTAGCTTGTACAAAGATGAATTCTAATGTTTGATCTTCCATTGTTTATAAACTCCCATTATGATTTTTCTATTGAAATTTTGAGCATTATCCATTATCATTATTACATATTTCTTATTAATTGTGATGGAGATATCATTCATGTATGAAGTCTATCAATTGAAAGAGAATGTTAGTGTTTGAATTTACTAAGTTTGAGTCCTAAAAGAAAGGTGAAATATTATAACAAGTATTTCATTCATAGATATGTATTTCTTATTGAAGAATATGGTCATGGTAAAAAGGCATATAAAAAATAGAGTTTGTGTTAAGAAATTGACTTCTAATTAGTTTGAAGTTAACTATTATAGGAAGTTGGAAAATGTAATTGAATTGCAATATTATAGTGGGCATAATAGAGTCTTTTTATTCAAATGCTATTGGTATGATATCACTGATAAAAGAATCAAAGCGGATCCTCATCATGATTTGGTTAAAATTAATATAAAGGCTAGATTCTATAATTTTGATTATTTTTATTTTCTTTTTTAGCAAGCAATGCCAACAAGTTTATTACACATGCACTATTTTCCTTAAAATGGATTGTTCAAGAGTTGATTGGTTATCCATAATGAAAACCAAGACTAGAGGTCATGTCCAAGTTATTCAGAAAGGCAATAATGAATTAACTATAGGAGACGATATCTTTCAACTTAATGAGTTAGTTGATCCATATCGAGTTACTCCATTCAATGACTTGGAAGAAAATTTAAATTTTTATGTCGCCAAGAATACTTTGATTAATGTTGACATTGAGAAGTAAAATGATGTTTCGAGAATTAGTAGATATAAAGAAGTTAATGAAGATGATGATAATGACAAAATCAATATAGAAGATAGTGATAAAGATGATGAAATTGAATAAGAAGACAATTCTAATTAATTTGCATTGCACGAATATGGAATGTCATAAATTATTATGTAATATTTCTAGATGAAATTAACTTTAATGTAATGACAATGATGTTAATTCATTATTAAATGACAAAAAAAACATTAATTTTATATAATTTTAATATTCTACACAAAACTGGTGTCATTGTGTTATGTGTGCTACTATGATTTTAAATATTTATAGGATGGATACATAATACAAATATAATCTAGAAATAGAAAATATTGTATGATGATGGAAATACCAACGAATTGCAAAATACCAATAGATACACCAATGGACTAAGTTTATCAGTATATTATACATTAAACTAGTTTATTATGCTATACATAATGATTAATACTTAAAAGTATATTTTTATCAAGGTTTTATATCATCCTTTTGTATTTTAAGTATCAATAACTCCTTAACTAAAGCATGTTTTATAATAAGAAGTCTAATACCACAAGATACGTTTTATTTATAGTAAATGTTTATTTTAAATGCAGGCCTATCATGTAAATAAAAGGATTGATTAGTTTAAGTACTGAAATTGAAAGATCAAAGAGAGGGTCAAACTTAGAAAAAAGATGTTGGTTCAACCTAAACTAGCACACTCTTTCGTCATTGGATCATATCTGGAGCTGTAGATCTTAGATTTAGGTGTGCTCTATATGGATGTAAAGCTAAGACATAAGTCTAAAACATTCATATGGAAGGCAAGACTCAATTATGTTGTTTGAAAGTCCAAATCTTAGCAACAACAAAGAATTCTGAATATGTCCTGTAGTCGAGACACTGTTAAATATTCAGCCCATATCTCGAGTTGTAGAAGTACAAATGATCTCAATTTTTTTTGAAAAGTTGAGATAATTTTCTAAAACTTTCATGATTTAAGTCTGTTCAAATTCTAACATTATCAATGACGTTTTGTTTATATAAGAAGATAAGGATTGTCACCAAGTCAAGAGTTGGTCACCCACTCATCAATTAGTCATCAAATCAATAGTT
>NW_011500492.1:51860-79153 GCF_000495115.2 Populus euphratica
TATTTTCTATTTCTTTATATTTTTTGTAATGCTTAAGTTTTACTTGCATTAATTTCTTGTTCATGCTTCTCATTTCCTTTCCTTTACATAGTTAACTTATATCTTATTTATGTTCTTATCTTGTTTATTTATGTTTCTCTTTTTCATTAAGTTTAGTTAAGTTTATTATGTCAAGATAAAAATGTTACACTAATGGTGTAAGAATAATTATAGTATAAACTCAACATGGACTTTAATGTTTGATACTAACATGTTTTGTATTTGTTATCTTATTCACTCTTAATACATTACTTGTTAAATGGTTAATCTAGATTTATGTTGTATCATCTTATTACAACAAATACTTGGCACTTTCATATCACAAACTGTATGGTATAACCAACACCTGTGCTACGAAAGGAACTTGATTTGTTGTTAATATAAGTTATAATCATGAATACTTGACAATATTTATAAAGTATTAGCATTATTCAAATAAGATAATTAATATAAGCATGTTAACAATTGTTTTTATCATTATTAATCTTTATATCAATATCACATCTCAAAGCTCTCTTTATTATTATTATTGTTATTATTACTACTATTACTATTATTGTTATTGTTGTTGTTGTTGTATTCTTTTTATTTATAATTTATACAGTTAACCTCTTGTGATTCGACCTTGGTCTTATTGGGTTATTTATTACTCCTGCACTTGGAAGAAGATATCAATCTTTTGGTTTTGTCGAATAATTAAATAAAACTAGTTAGTAGGTGATTTTTCACCAAAAATATGACTTGACTTATTTTTCCTTTGAATTAAATTAATTTTTCTACTAAGTCTTAGGACTATTTTCTTATCCTAATTTATCTCATTTTACCTTTCATCATTTTATTTCTTTACAGCTCATTATGGTATCACCATATTGGTATTGATTATTGTTTTTTTTTTTTTGCTATTCATTATAATCACTCATTTTTTAGGGTTTGACAAATTATGACAAAGATAAAAAATAAAGGGGCAGTGTATGCTCTAATACCTTATAGTAGTAATGTTAGAGAGGAGGATGTTGTTGATAGTATAGGGTATGCTAACAAAATTCACAAATTTGACGTTGGAGGAGTTAACCTAGGAATTACCTTTCATTTGAGATATCTAGTATCAAATTGACTTGAGTATAGGTTTTAACTTGCCAAATAGACCAATGCATTACAGAGGCATATGGTGGAGTTGCTATAGAAGGGATATATTTGGAAGAGCATGAGCCCATTTATAGTTCCAACCATTTTGGTTATGGAAAAGGATACTTCATGACATACGTGCATGGATAGCTAAGCCATTAATTGATTATAATGAAGAATAGGTACTTGATACCATAGGTAAATGATATGCTAGATCAATTATAGGTTATAATATGTTTTTCAAGGTTGATCTCAAGTGGCTACCATCCAATAAGAATCAAATTGAGGGATGGGTGTATAATGGCTTTTAAAAAATAGTATGGGTTGTATTAGTATTAGAGGTTAGTGATGCAGTCTAGGTTATTAAATACACCTATCACCTTTATGAGTTTCATGCATAATTATTTAAACCATTCATGGGCATAGTTATTGTGATTTATTTTTATGATATTCTGATTTATAGTCCATCTTTAGAGTCATCCTCATAATATTTATGGGTTTCTTTTAACATTTTGAAAAAGAAATGGTTCCATGTCAATCACTAAAGTGTAGGTTTTTCACCAATATGGTTGCTTTTTTTAGTTTTGTTGTATTTATGGAAGGATTTTAGGTTGCTAATAAAAAAGCAATGGAAATTATAAAGAGACCAACATTAAGGAGAGTATATAACCAATTCAAAAGTTTAGTTCATTGATAATACCCATTATAAAACACTTAAAAAGATGTACTTTTCAATAAATAGATAAAGTATAAGTTAGTTTTCATTTTATGAAACAGAAGATGACTAAAGCTTCTATTTTGACACTTCTTGATTTCAACAAGCTACTTAAGGTAATAGATAATGCATCTAAGCTTAGATGTCCCATTGCTTTTTTCAGTGAGAGAATTCAAGTTTTATTCTATCTATAATCTAAACTTTTATGACATTTTTCATAACTTGTTTTTCACCCCTTTCTGTTTAATATATTTTTTTAAAAAGGAAAAAATAATAAAAAATATATTAAAAAAAACTTGTCTACAACTCAATTTGGTTAATTCCCACCTATTTTGTAATTTTAGACCTTTTCACTCATTTTTATATTGATGAATTTCCAAAAATTAAAAAAAGAATCTAAAAACAATCAAAGAAAAAAAAAACAACAAAAAATGTTTTTAGAGTGGAAAGATAATCAAGTAAGAAAAGAAGGACCAAAAACATACAATAAAGCGATAGGAAATAATAAGGAATCAAGAATAAGAATACTCATAGATAAAAGTAACACGTATGAATGGTATAGAATGGAGGTGGAAAACTAAGAGAAAATCTTTTGGATAAATATAAAAAGAGAAACGAATTGATGTGATGAGGCATTTTTAGAAAGAAAAAGAAAAGAAAATGTGTGTACAAAAAAAAATGGAAAATAGAAAAAAAATGACAAAACGATAATAGGCCCCTTCCTTCATTTTCTCTCTTCTACCATCATAAACAACAGACCTTAATGCATTGACCATTATTGTACTAGATTGAGGTAAAGCCTAACAGCAGATGCTCAACTACTCACCTCGACAATCCTCTTTTTCCCCTGATCTTGTTGTTACAACCAAGAGTAGCCTTCTTTTCTCCACCATGCCAACAACTTATCATAATCATAAACAATGATAACTTAATTGGAACAACAACCCAACCTATGGTAAAACTAATAAAGAGAGAAAGCAATAGAGAAAAGACTAAGAGGAAAAGACAATTAAACCTTCTTCACGTCTAGTCTTTATCTATAGGCCTCTATTTTCTTCAATGCTAGCATAGAACAAAAGAGAAAGGAAAGACGCTTCCGATCAACTAAAAACCACCACCTATAAAGGCAACATGCGTTCTCGTGTACTAGAAATACTGGTGGTGTGGAGAGCTTACATGTTAACACTACCTAGTTTCTCAAAATTGTTCCTCTTGATTCTCATAACTTTGTGGCAAATCTAATGACTCTTGAAGGATGATTTCAAACCCAAAAATAATTTTTAAACAATTTTAACATGTTGGATTTTTTTTATTTTTTTATGCTTTCATATGTTTAGTTTTGTGTGAGACAATAATTTTATGCATGGATATGACATGTATATGGTTGTTTGATTTTCCTGCGTGTTGAATTTTTTGACATGAAATGTTTTGCATATGAATGTGCATTGAAACTATGTTTTCCAAAAAAAATACCGCTGGATTGTTTTCACATAAAATAAAAAATGAAAATAATAAAAAATATAAAAAATAGTTGCATTTTATTTTGATGAATTGTTGCTTCGTTTTCAAAATAAATTGTTCTATTAAACATGAACACAAATTGGTGAGTTGAAGGATGCATTGCAAAATAATAAACATGAAGTGGTGAGTTGAAAGGTGAATTTGACAATGTTATTTTGATTCACTTTTCCATCATACAGTAAACTTATCCTACTGGTGCGACACTCTCAAAATGACATCATATGATTTAATAATAAGTAAAACTATTATGTTTTTTTTGTCATTTTTATTTGTAAATATGTTTTTGATATTTTTCTTATGTTATAACATATTATCTTTATTGTTACGAGTGGAACTAGGCTGAATGAATGTTACTCAATATAGGCCTATTGAGTATGAGTGGCACCTTTCAAGCCCATTTTGGATATATTTAAAAGAGTGGGGCCAAATCCTTATTTTTACCATCCATACAAGCTCAACACCCATTTTTTTCAAAGCAAAGTCTAAATTATGAGTATCTTATTTTAAGGTATATACATTAGATTTTTCATAAATTGTTTTATAAATTAGGCTTTATCAACTCCAAGTTACTTTACAAGTAAGAGACATCCAACTAACCAATAATATATTATTGGGAAGACCTTGGATTCATTTCGCAAGAGTTGTTACTTTCTTGTTAAATGAGACACTTAAATACATTATTAATGGAAGGTTAGGGCAACTTTAATAATAATGAAAAATATAATGGAGCCATATATTTCATTTAAAATATAAAAGGTGTTACACCCTTGCGACGACCCTCCCTATGGGTGAGGATTCGCTTTGTGGTCTTTGTTTTTTGTTTTGTAAATTATGAAATCACCACCTAGTATTATGGTCACTAGAAACTCCAATTGGTCTTTCAGAGATTCTAAGGTAAGGGATTGGTTACGTAAAGGGAAGATATTAGCATACCTAGTATGTCCTCCTGAAGGTAAGATGTTTAGTGTTTGGTTTGCCTTATAACTATTATAGTGTTGATATTCTCTTACATAGTTTTGCTATGACGAATGAATTTGGGTTCAATGTCTAAAAGCAAGAACCCTTGTCCAATATGGATTATACCTTTAAATATGTCTACAAAGTGCCAAAGAGAACCAATGCAAATCTCTTGAAATCTGTATTTGATTTAAACTAAATTTATTAAAATAGAAATTCAAAGAGATTCCATATGTTTTACAAGTTCATCTTTCCCTTAGTATTTCAAGAGTTTGTGACTCGTAAATTGCAAAAAGGAATGACAAAAATTTAAAAATCTAAGAAAATTCAGGGTGCTTTAAAATCACATTTTTGCAGTATTTTATACTCTCACGGCTCGTAAACCGTTGAGTCAAAAATTGAAATATCTTCGATTATAATCAAGGCTTCTTTGAAGGCTATATGATGACTTATTATTCCTACAAAATTATTTTGAATATTTACCACTGTGGATTTCTTTATCTAAATATTAAAAGTGAATAATAACAAGTTATTCTCAATAATATTTTGAATATTCATCCCTTTGGAATTTCTTTATCCAAACATTAATGGTACATAATAGATGAATACTCCCCAAAATAAAATTTTTATATTTTTTTTGGAATATTGGCTAACACCCTTTAAAATTTTACAAATATGTTGTAAAATCCAGAAATACAAGAAAATAATTTTTATTATGTTTAAGAAATCCATGCAAAAAATTTTAAAAATTCAAATATTTTTTTATAAAAAAAATTCAAAACATGTTAGGGTATTAGTTGTATATAACATACAAGAATTATTTTTTTAATCAAAACACAAGCATCACAAATAAACATAAAAATCACAATAAAAGCTAACTAGCTGCTACATATATTCTATGATTTATAATAAGCTTAAAGCAACTAAAAAAAATCAAAGCCAACTCATCCCACACAGACAGCAAGGAAAAATAAAACTAGAAGTAATCACTAAGAAAGAAAAAACCATGGCTGGCTAATCTCTCCTCCAACGAGCATAAGGAATAAACAAAGTGAAAGTCCTTTACGTATTAAATGTATAAGTTCCTAAACATGAAGACAACCCTTTCTACATGGACATCAACTAAACTCAAACATTATGGAAGAAATGGATAAGCGTTGGCTTTGTCTAAACAGAAATCAATTATTCAGAGGGAAGAAAAAGTTTTACGAATGAATGACCAACAAATGCTTAGTGTGAAAAAGAAAATAAAGGACAAAAGATTGGGGATTATACTAGCAGATCTTGTTTTGTAGAAAATGAAACCAAAGATCAAAAAACAGTTCATACATGCCTCCTTAGTTACTGGTAAATGACAAACAAAACAAAGATGCTAAAGTTATGATATGCTGGTGGAATTGAACGCTCTTCCTTTTATGTTCTCTTGCTCTTTCTAGTTTTTCTATTGCCTCCTCCTTTTTCTCTCTCTCTTTCACATTGATAAAAGGATCAAAGAAAGAACCCCTGTGTTCCCTTATTGTTTACAATATCCTCTCCTTTTACTGTCTCTTTCTTTTTTTGTTTTTCTACTCTCTCCATTTCCTGCTCCTTTCTTCCTCTTTTCTGTCCTGATTCCCTTCTTATTTTTATCCTCCCCTCTTTCTCCTAGCAAAGGAGGCTTATATAACATAAAATGCAACTCTATTTAGGAAACAAATATTGCATTAACTCTATAGTGTAATTTCAGGTGAGCAAGAATAGGAAACTAAAATATTTTGATTTTGATTTTATGACCATATCTAATTTTTTTTCTAGATTTTTAGAGGATGGTGCGTCTCCTTTCTTTCCTTTCATAACTGGGACCTTGAGGCTAGCTATTTCCTTTGAAATGAGGCAATAAAAACGTGGTTTGTAGCTCTCCAATCCAACAAGAGAAACATGGAAACCAGTAAGGAATTTGTAAAGAAAAAGGAAAGAAATCAGATGGGCAAAGGTACATGCTGCAAAGTCTTATTTTCCTTACTCGATGTGGTAGAAATCCCATCATTTATGATGATCCAACTCCCCTCTCCAGCTTCCAATATCCTTTTTTAATTAAATTACCCATTTTAGCACTTTTCAATTCAGTCCTTAGTCTAAAAAAAAATCCCTTGAATTAGGCCTGCGAACTTGGGCCAAACCCTTCTCACTACTGCAGGATTCTCTACTTTCACATTAGTTATTGAAATAGGAATATCTTGAGTTCCTAATATTGAAATCAAGTAATTCAAAAGCCCAACTTCATCTACATATCCATAACAACAACTTTAATAAATGATTCAAAGTGAGATAAAATCATTTTAGAGAACAGAATCTGGCAAGGGTGTCCTGATCTAATTCAAAAACTAACAATGTTGAGCATCCCAATATGACTGAAAGTATGCCCTAAGAACAAATCAATAAAATTTATGATAGAAATAGAGTCTTTAGTGCAAAACTCAGGTCAAGATCCTTCTCGCGATAAAATTCTCTACTTTCATGTTAGATATTCAAACGGGAATATTATGAGCTTTTGATATCAAAATCAAGCGATTCAAAAGTCCCAAATTCATCTACACTTGTAAAGCTACAACTTTCATGAAAGATAAAAAATAAGATAAATTCATTTTGAATAACATAATTGCAACCAAACTTGGCTGGAAACCTTCTTGTAGCAGGATTCTATGTTTTCATGCTAGAATCCAAATGGGAATATCTTGATCTTCTAATATCAAAATCAAAAATTCAAAAGCCCAAATTCATCTACATATCTCGAATTACAACTTTGATGAGGATTCGAAGTGAAATAAAATCATTTAAGATAGCAGAATCTAGTAAGAATCTAGTTGGTCAAAAATTTTTTCTTGATTTGACAATGTCGAGCATCCAAATTTGACTGAGTATGCCCTAGGAATAGTGATCCCTAGGACCCAATAAAGGTGTAGGTCGATTCTTTAACACATCATGAATGATAAAATATAGCTAAGATGGTCAGATATCATACGAAATCAAGTTAGAATCAAAGTCTAAGTTGGAATAAAAAATTACGACAGCAACAGAATTAGTTTTTTAAAAATACAAATTCTGAGGGATTTATATGAAGACTCCTTATTAACCTAAGAAATCTAACGCTTTAAGAAGCAAAGGGGGAGGATAAAAAGAGTAGAAAACAGATTAAACAGGATTTGAAAAAATATTTTTTTCTCCTTCGTTTTTGTCAATTTTCTAACAAACATGAGCTACCCTCCTATACTTAGATCAAAACGAGTGCATACATCTTCAACACATGGGCACCAAAAATGAGTAACAACATAAGGGATGAAAATTTACATGCTTTTAAGGTCATGAATTGTCATCTTTTATGCGAACTCTACTTTCGAATAAAGGATCTATTCTAGGATCCTATCCATGAATTTTGAGTATCAAGTATTTGAGATGGAAATTATATGTTTATGTCATTTATTATGTGTTTTGTTAATTATGATGTATAAGCTATCACTTATTTTAATAACTCAACCAAGAATTAAAAGATCCATTCTTGGTTTCTATCCTTAGGTGTTTACTATAGGGTAGGGGTGATCATTTTCGGTTCGGTTTGGTTTTTATCAAAAAAAAAATAACCAAACCAAAAAAATTTTTTTTTTGAAAAAAAACCCGAAACCGGGTCAAACCGACCGGTTTCGGTTCGGTTCGGTTTTTTAGGGGAAAAACCGGTTCAAATCGGTTTGGCTCGGTTTTTCCGGTTTGACTCGGTTTTTCTCGGTTTTGGCTCGGTTTTTCTGGTTTGGCTCGGTTTGGGCTCGGTTTGGCTCGGTTTTGGCTCGGTTTTTTTTTCGGTTTTGGTTCGGTTCGGTTTTTTGGTTATAAAACCGAAACCAAACCGAACCGGCTGGTTTTTTCAAAATTTTAATCGGTTTAATCGGTTTTTTTTTCGGTTATTTTTTTTTCCGGTTTTCTCGGTTTTCTCGGTTTATCGGTTTTTTTGCTCACCCCTACCTTTGTGTGTGGTTTCCAATTATAGGGTATTTGATTTAATGATTACACATCTATAATCATGTTAATATGTGTTACTTATTTTGTATTTGGAATATCATTCTTAATGTTGTGAGTAAGTTAGGTTGAATCAATATGATATCATAAAGGTCCATTAAGAGTAAGTGTTGGCCTTTGGGTTCATTTCAAAAAATATAATATGGAACCAGCTCATGTCCATCAATAATTCACCATCTTTGGAGGTCCAATGCCTCTCTTTTATCAAAGTAGGGATTAAGTTATTTTCAGGTTCAAATCCAAAACCACTCTTTTATTTTAAGTTTAAAATTAAAAAAAATATATATCAATTTATATAATTGCTAAGGATAACAAACATCTTTTTTTTTAAAAACAAATAACATTGCAACTTATGTTTAAATAGAATGTATAGAGTGATTTTTATCTTTCTGGTTAAATAACTAATCATTTACTTAAAAATTCTAAAAGACCAGTTAGAGTTTTCTAGTTATCATAAAATTAAATTGAGATTTATTTTTAATTTTACCTTATTTGACCTATAGTGGCCAAGGTGTCTCATGTAGGTGTCATTATAAATCAAAATGATGACATTATGTGTGTAGGCACACATGTTAGATGTTAGGATGAAAGAATTTCCAGAAATGATGGAATATGCAAAAATTATGGCAATGCGGAGAGGGAGAAGATGATCATATGGTAATGAGTTTCTTACATGGAAATGGTGTGTTTGTGTGTGATTGTTGGTTGCAAATAGTGTTTGGGGACATAGTTTTAATGGTAGTTAGAGAGAGAAAGGTGTTTAAAAATGGAAGATGTAGATGATGATATGATAAGTGGAAATGATGTTTAAAAAGAGGATACTGTTTTTTATTTTTTTTTAGAAAGTTTGTAACCTGTACACGGATAACAATATTGTAATATTTAACTTTTAAGTGATGTTTAGCTATTAATTCAAATACAACAGCAATCCTATAATTTTCTTAAACTTTTTTGTTGACTTAGGTTTTGCACACTCAAATTAGTATATAAAGTGTTATAAATATTATAAACAGTGATATGTAAAAATGTAATTTCTAAAATGATGGAAGAAAAGTAAAATCACATGCAAATCTTAGTAGAGCCTGGGTAATTTTCCTAAAAAAAGCAGAAGAATAAGTATGTCAGATAATCATATAAGCACCAGATTATAGAATCATCCATTAACTTCACATCAAAGATCCCATAAAACAAATACAGAGGTTGAGCACATCTCGATTAGGAAAGATTCTACAGTAAAAGAAACAATTCAGAGAAAGACTTCAAGATTATATAGTAATAATTCAATAAAAAATCCAAATGTTCCCAAAAACACTTGACAAGGGTGAGCAACCAGGTTCATCTGCAGAGATCACGAAAACTTAGTATAGATAAGATACAAAGGATATGATATACATTTATTCAATACATCAATATTGTTTTACATAGCTTATTGTAACTTATTACATGAACATCATATTTTTTAAAACAAGATATGGGCCACATCACTGTTATACCTTAAGCTACTTCCACAATATACGCAACACACAAGGTGATGCTGAAAGGAAGGTCGATCTAAAAACAAGATTAATTTAAGGCCCCAGAATGAGACATAAATATAATTATGCAAATAACTGGATGTCTTGTCTTATGGTATGAAATCTTCAAGCCTGGCGAAATTCATGCTTTATTCAATGATCCAATCAAACATCACAGACCATATAATTATGCTAACTGCTGGATTTATTTGTTAATTATGGTAGGTAATCTTCAAGGCTGGTGAAATTCATGCTTTCATCACTGATCGAAGCTAAGATCTTAGAGAAAGAGTTGGCTAAGGTTTTTGGAGGGTATTGATCTATGCAGGTTTTCCAGACATTTGTGTCCTCCAAGTCCTTCATAACTTTCCACACACAATTGTTGCACTTAAAACCTGCCCCAAGGCTGATCATTAGTATTTTATCACCCTTCTTGAGCCTTTTCTTAGCCTCCATGTAACCTAAAACATACCACAGGCCGCCAGATGATGTATTTCCAAACCCATAAAGTGCCATTCTAGCTGGTTCAAGATCTTAATCATGGAGTGCTAAACTCTGACCCGCCTCGTCAATAATTGCCCGCCCACCAGGGTGCACACAAAAGTGATCGATTCCAGACTTGAGATCCAAACCAGGTCCTGCATCCTTAGGAGTTGGCCGCTTCATTATTTTATTTCGATAATAGCTTATTCGATAGCGGAGCAACTCTGACAGTGGTATAACTTTAGGAAGAAGAACTCGGAGATTCATGGTTAAAGCTTTAGCACCAGCTTTAGGTAGATCTTTGTTGAGCCGAAAGCCATTGATTCCAAGGTCATCTTCTGCTTGGAAGCAGCTGTTATATGCTTCGTCATTAGAGCCGATATGTGTGCGTACAGAACAAGTCAATTCCATGAGGGCTTTATTCTTCCAATCTCTGTTATTTGTTAAAAGAATGGAGCAGCCTCCAGTACGAAATAGAATGTTGGAGAGCATCATGGACTTGTCTTTTCCAGGATACCAATTTGAACTCATGGATTCTGTGCTCATAACGATTGCAAATGAATTCTTGTATGTCTTGAACAGTTGCTAAATCAATGGCGACTACACTTGCACTACAACCCATTCCAGAGAGATTGAAGGCCTTGATGTCCTCCCTCATCTTGTAACGGTTTATTACTCGCGCTGTTAGAGAGGGAGCTGGTGAGAACAAAGAGACTGAAGAGACAATAATGTTGATTTCTGATGGAGAAACTCCTGTCTTAGCAAAGAGCTTATCAACAGTATCGAAGAGGATACCATCCATCTCCGAAATTTCATCCATAAGAGTTGTAGATTCCTCTCTCCCTTCCATGATATTTTTTGGGATATAAGTTTCTTCACCAATGCCAGAACCAACCATAGTCTTTAAAAGAAACTTGTATTCTTCTATTCCGAGATTCTTGTTTCGTGAAATAATTCTAGCACTGGATCTAGGATCAAGCTTCTGGTCTTCAGCGGCTTTGTGGCACCCATAGCTTAGCATATAGCAACATTGGTCTTTCTTTTGGTATCCTAACTTATAAAGTTTGAAGATAATATAGTACAATAACAGTGGAAGCATTGCCAAGAACAACTCCATAACAAAAAGAAAAGAAAAGCTATAGATTGGGTTTCAAGAGATGCGGAGACTTTTACGAGGGAGTTTATTATCAATACAACAACTATGGTCCTACTCTTATACTAGAGAAAGGGTTACATGCAATACCTATGCACATGCAAGCATTAGATAATGTCCCTCAAAAATTGATTGCTAGGGAAAAGATTGAGCAACTCCTTGTCGGAAATTTCAAAATAGGTGGGGATTATACATAACTGTCTATATATTTGTGCCAGTAATTAATGTTCAACACCCCCCAAACTAGAAAATAGGGTATCGTCTATCTACCCTGTTTCGTAGTACGTACGATTCACGTAGGCTAGCTAAGAAATTGAGAGAGACAATTAGCTCATGAGAGACATAACAGTGCATTTGGCATCTTCTTAGCTCATGTCCCACCACCAGAAAATGTGGAAACTTCAACGAAAAGATTAAAACCCTAAGTTTACAGCCAGAACTGGTTCGGGCTTACCTGGTCCAAGTCCCAGAACGGTGGCTTTTCAGGTTTAACTCGTGGGATAGAGGATGAATGAATAAACCTCGATACATCTCAAAACGATGATGATTTTAGACAAAAAAAAATAATATCCTCACCAAAAAAATTGAACAAAAATCTTTTCAAATTAACTTGGAAAGTCTCATCTAGATTTAACTCAGCTAACTAGATTGTAAATTAACCTATTAGGTACCTAAATTGATATCTATATAGAAAGAAAACTCAATCCATTCTAGGCTCCAAGTTAACAAATTACCAAGTTGACAACCAAGCTTGATCTCAATTTAATAACTATGATAAAAATCATATGGTAATAATCTGCCCAACCATCTATTAGAAACATCAACGGCTGTAACCTATCACAACGTTTTGCAACTTTCACTCCCTACTACACATTTGACATATTTTAATTGGGAGATTTTTCCTAAACTCTTAGTTTTATGTTAACATTTATAAATCTTGATTTGACTATTAGATCAGACTAAAATATTTTTAAAAAATTTAAAAGGCAGTGTTTTCTTTATGGTTAAAATTTCATAATCATTGATAATCGAAAAGTCCTTTGAATAAGATTTGGAAATTGCTATATATGATTTGCTATATTTTTTTAGGGTTTCAAATTTTATTTTTTTTATATTTGGTTTAGAACTTTTTTTTTCCAGTTTTATTAGGATTTTTTTTCTTAGTATGTAATCTTCTTAGAAGAGATATAATATTAAGCTTTTGTAAAAGAAAATATCGAATAATAAAATTTCAAATTAGAGTTTTGTGGTGGTGACTTTATTCATAGAATTTTACATTGCTTTCTTCCTTGTGTTGTTTTAATCTCCAATAGGTGGTATTTGAATCCAACAATTCGTAGTATTTTTTTTTATTTGTGTTATCAAATATCATAGTTGGAGTTAGTAAAAGACATGAATCAAAGCTCAATGTTTACATGTAATTAGTTGTTATGTATTGTTGAATAATTATGACTAGAAAAAGTTGCAAAACAAGATATGCTCATGTAGGAAAGGATGAAGGGTTTTTTTATTGAAAAAAAAATTCATGAACTAGTGTGTTGTTTCCTTCTTCGTCATAGAAGGTGCTTCTCCTAAAGAACATGATCCAAAGGAAGAATGTGTTACAACAAAAGGATGAATTTCTCTCAAATCTGTTTTGACTTTGTTAAGATCTAGGTAAAGGAGAACTCTTTTATGTTAGTTAGTTGGTGTAGCTTTTGACATAGTCTAATATATGTACCGAAAGATTTGTGTTAAGTACCTTTTAGAATTGAAGCTTCATGTCACATGGTTTGCTTACTTTTTCTTTCTAACTTCAAATGTGGTATGCGTTTAAGCAATGTTGTGTGCTAATACAACAACTATTTTCGCTTATTTGATTTATCATTAATATACTAATTTCATTGTCTGGTGAATCATTATTGACTGTGAGAAAAAAAGCATACAATCGGACTATATTTTATGACTATTAAAGAATTATCTCAACCCAATAACTTAAACTATTATATAAAAATCTAAGATATGATTTATATTATTCTCTAATACATTCTCTCAAGTGAAAGCCTTTCAATCTTGAAACTTGCACAGGTCCATATTACTTTGTGCTTAATTTTTATCAAATAAATAAGGATGGTGAGATTTGAACTCGTGACTATTTGGTCATTAAGGCTTTGATATCATATTAAAAAACCATCTCAACTCAATAGTTTAAACTATTAGATAAAGGTCTAAAATATTATTTATATTATTTTTTACACGATAGGCAGTATGATATAGAAAAATGGTCTTTTACGGATAATTTTCTCCTCCAAAACATGTATCTTTTGTTCTATTTCCACTTTCCGCTTCACCATCTTGTTGTTTTACAATTACTTGAACTATGTTCTTGGGCCTTTTCTTCAGTTGTTTTGTTTTGTTATCCTAATCTTTGTATGAATAGTTTCTGTAAGAGTATAGCCTGTGGGGTTAGAGATTAGAAATATAGTAAAAAATAGAATGGCCGTAAGTCGTAAAGGTTTTCAATCATCCTCATTGTAAGTGGAAATTAGCTTTACATGTGCACCTAAAATATTATTCGCACATATTTTGTCTTATTTTCCTTGAAACCTTTTTTTGTTTATCACTAGCTACTTCTATCTTCTCTGAGATGGTTACAAGTGATCTTGGAATGCTCTTCCACTTCTATGTATGTCGTATAGTAAATCCTCAACTGCACACTGTTGTTGTTCTACCATCTGCAGACCTCTGTTCTAGTAATATTTCTGTGTCATGAAGCATTGTTGTGAGCATGTTATACCTTGAGCGATTGTAGAACGAATTTTGGGTCCACTAACTGGGCAAGAATCATGCTCCGGTGCCCATTAATCTATCCCCGTAGCTGTGTATTTGAGAAACTTGTAGAGTGAATAGCACTGTACTTCAATAGATTCTTGAGATCCTAGGTTTGATTGTAGGCTTTACTCGTTCTAGTAGTTTGATTCCTTGCTGTGGGAACTATAGCTTGACGTTGGGAATCATTGGAATAGATGATATAATCTTTCCGTTCTTTTTTTCTTGGTGGGTTTATTTAAAGGCCTATCTAGTTTGAACCTTGAGCCACAACTCTGGGCCAGCTCTCTCTTAAGTTTTATGTCATGAGCAAATTTAATATAAGATTGTTTGATAAGATTCTATGCAACTCACAAAGTTGTTGAGCCCTAGACAATGTAGTTCAATACAAGGCAAGGCAAATAAACTGCAACTCAAGAAAAAATAGAAAAAAAGCTACAATTTTAAAACTCAAGAAAAAAATTCCTGCATCGATTTTGTGTGAGAAAATAGAATGAAAGAAAGCATGAGATAAGGGGACCGACATGAGAGAGGAAAGATAGATAGGCAAAGGGAAGAATGAGAGGAAAGAAGAAAAAAATCCAAACAGAATTTTTTTTCACTTCTTAATTTTAACCAACTTAATTTTATTTTTTTAAAATTAGAATAAAAAATGTCTCGTTAATCACATCCTGTATCTCTTATCATAAGTATTGTTAGTGCCATAAGACTATCAATGCATGAGCATATTTAGTTTTAGTTTCACACTGCCAGTACTTGGAAAATAAAACACCTTCAAATATAAACACAACACTTCAACTCCTAGATTCTGTTCTATTTGGATTTTTCTTACAAAATAAGCAGACCATCTTTTCAAGGAAAAAAGCGCAACACAGAAGAAACAAAGAACAAGGCAACCTGGCAAATTACAGTAGATGGGAATACTAAAGTTGGAAATATGGAAAATAGAACATAGAAGGGTATGGACTCTGGAGTAAACATTTGAAGGGCTTGCACATAGAAACAATCGGATGAGATAGCAAAATATGCAGCACAAAAGAAATCCTATTTTGCAGACTCAATTACCCAAATCACCTGTCACACACTGTAATACATTCATGGTATCTTAGCTTAATTAGCAAAGCAGAAGCTCATAGTAGATAACAAACACCATAATAGAACTAATCTATTAACTAAAAGAAACAAGAAAAGCATTACAAGGTCCATAATCTGTTAAGCTCTAGTGATCACCCCATTCAATTTTGTCTCTGATATTTGCCAGCACCTCATTAGACTCCCTCAACAACTTGATACTTTTGTTCAGCTTCTCACGCTTATTAGCAACAGATGGAGGTTCCTCTAACATTCTTTCTATTACATCACCAGCAGTGCCTACCAACTCATTAACAAACTCCTTTTCCATTTCCTTGTTGACAAGATTTCGGATGTTGAGCTGCAGATGCAGAGCCATATTGTCAACCATCCTCGTCAAGACAACCTTCCAGTAAGCAATCACCCTCATCTTCAAGTCGAAAGCTTTAGGCAGAATAAACTCGTGCACCATCAGATGTCCAACTTCAACATATCCAAAGCCTTCAATCTTTACATCACAGTATCGGCTTCTTTGCATGATGTCTTCAATGAATGTGTGCTGCTGTGCCATGAGCGCTTGCCACTCCTTCATATATTCTGGATTACAAGTGTAATCCGTTCCCTTCTCCATCTGAACGATCTCTTTTACCCAATCAATGGACCGGTCTCTCATTTTAGCTACAAGTTTAGGGGCTACTCGTCTGATAAATAACTGAAGTTGGTGATAGTTCTCCGAGTGATGATTCAAAACTGAAATGACCACACCTTCAATGTAAGTCCACACTTTTTCAACAAGCCCTACTGGTAGATCTGATATTTCTTCAACCTTTCGCTGCAGGATGGTAAGGAAGGCAGTGTCAGACCTATTGGGCAATTCAATCCCTTTTGTTTCCTCCAAAACCTCAATCTCATTTATCATAAAATTCTTTGCATGGCCAGAGCACTTATGAAGTTCTGCTGAGAATTGATTGAGCATTTCAACCAATCTAGCAGTGCCGTGCATATCTTTTTCATGTGGGTATTCATCAATTTCCCCTCTTACAAGGATTTTACTCAAAGACTCCCGGGAAGATCCAATAATGCCCGTGAAAGCTGCCACGACCTCAGCAACTGACAACAACCTCCTGGGCATCCTATTCAGCTCTGAAATACTCGCACTCAACTTCTCATCAATCTTTCTGATGATACCAGGCAAACACTTGGCAATAATATAGGCCTGAATTCGCACCAGTTTTTGAGCCAAAACTTGAATGCCCACTGTAGATTTATCAATCTTGGACAAAAGTTGATGTGTCGCAAACAGTGCAGCTTCTTCCTTCCTTGCATCCTCATAAGACTCATTACCAATACGGTTTCTAACACACACATAACCAAGGCCTATATTCACATCATTTCTAGTGACCTTCTCAAGTAACCCTTCAGGTGATTTGTCAACCTTTGTAACCACAGCAAGAGTCCTCTCACCCTTCTTGTCGACTTTCTGTGACATCACTATGGATTCACACGTGGAAAAATCAACGCTCGCTGACAAAACATTAAGGATAACACTCTCATCAGGACTAATATACTTCATTATAATATTTGCTATCTGCTCATAGATATTTTCAGGATGACCATGAACAGGAACTCTTGTAATTCCAGGGAGATCAACAAGAGTAAGATCGGGAACACCATTCTTTTTCACTACAAGAGTTAATTCAGTGTTAGATATGCCCTTACCGTTGCCTGCAATCTCATCAGTGGCAAGATTGATAGCATCAGCAACGTGGGCTTCATCAGTAGGCACTGTTTTGTCATTGAACTGCAAGAAAATCTCTGGTACAAGAGATGGGTGATGTTTAAGCCTCATAATGAGAGGCACTCTAGTGCAAATGCCATCGCCACGAGGAAGATGGATACAAGCCAATGATTCAAGAACACTGGATTTGCCTGAAGATTGATCGCCAACAACAACAATGGTTGGAAGTTGTATGCCTTCTTTCACTACCTGGAGTTGCCTCAGCCTGTCCACTGCATCAAGGAGAGGTGTGATACGGTCGTTGTAATATGAAACAATTGGTACATGATCATGAAAAATAGCCTTATGTTCAACATGAACTTCTACTTCTTTCCTTTTTGAAGAAGGCTTGCCTCCACTCATTTTCTCTAGAAAAGATCAGACAGGGATAGAAGAAGAGAGAGATTTTTATATGGAAAGAGTTTGAAGATTGGTATGGTCTTGGAAAGAAAAGACGGAAGGGGAGATGTATTTTATAGTAGAGGAGGTTTTCATTTAACTGAAAAATTAAGATGATTGCAAAATTACGATATAGTGATTTTCAATATAGCTCTCAGATTAATATATTTATCAATTAGGTCCCTATAGGAGAAGCATTATCCATTCTTCCATTAGTGGAAACACTTACTTCGTTTGACTAATGTAAAACGTCAGATTTCCCTCAAAATCCCATCCTTTTATTGCATTATACATGCAATCTAAACATGGAAACTCGTATGAACGAAGGAGTTCAATCGAGGATTAATGTCAAATACTTTGAAGACCAAATTCAAAAGCTATATAGTTTAGACACTTAGTTGAGAATTGGTTCGTAGGTGAGAAGTTAATTCGAGCTTTGCTCTTAAGATAATTATCAAGCCTCGGAATGTTATGGTCTTTGACATGAATAATTTCTTTCCATTTCTAAATATTGTTTTCACTGCTGAGAAAAATAGTACATAAGGTCAATCGAATAACCTCGAACAAAAGAAAAGTACAAGAAAAAGACCAGAAAAATAACCTCCAACAAAAGAAAAGGTAAAAAATGACCGAAAAAAGTAAATCGAATAACCTCCGACAAAAGAAAAGTATGCAAAAAAGAAAGGAATAAATCGAATAACCTCAACATCGAGTATTTTTGGATTAATTTATACATCAACCTAAACTAAATCTTTTATCTAGATAATCTTATAAGAGCACATCTCTCGTATTAGTATGGTGAATTCAAAGGAATTAATTTATTTAAGTCTCTTATATGCTATGTATCTCAAGTTCTGCAGCTAAAACATGAAGAAATTGAAATCATAGACCAAAATATAAAACCCTCATAAAGCTATGATTGAAAAAAGGCCAAAAACTCACCTCAATGGTATTAAAAAGAAATAGCCTAGGAATGTTTCCAATATCAATTTTGGCCCTTGGTGTTTTAATTATATTTAATCAAAGAAATTAAATTTTATTTTTTCAAATTTAGCATCTATTGAACGTCATAATTTCTTTTAAACATTGTGATCAGAAAGCCTTGCAAGACTAACCAACATAAATCATCAATCTCACCTTAAAAAAACTAAATGTTAAAGGATCACATTGAAAAAAAATTAATCCAAAAACAAACATTGTTGTGGCCTATTGCTCTTTCCTTATAAGGAATTCTTCTTCTTTTTTCACTTCTTGATTTTAACCAACTTAATTTTTTTGAAACAAGGGTAAAAAAAAGTGTCTCGTTAATCACATCCCCTGTCTCTTATTAATGTGTTCTCTTTGTGACATAATAGGCAGTCTGATATAGGAAAATTAATGGTTTATTACGGATAATTTTCCCCTCCAAAACATGTATCTTCTCTGAGATAATTACAAGTGATCTTGAAATGCTCTTCCACTTCTATATACGTCGTATAGTAAATCCTCTACTGCACACTGTTGTTGTTTTACCATCTGCAGACCTCTGTTCTAGTAATATTTCTGTGTCATGAAGCATTGTTGTGAGCATGTTATACCTTGAGCGATTGTAGAACGAATTTTGGGTCCACTAACTGGGCAAGAATCATGCTCCGGTGCCCATTAATCTATCCCCGTAGCTGTGTATTTGAGAAACTTGTAGAGTGAAGAGCACTGTACTTCAATGGAATCTTGAGATCCTAGGTTTGATTCTAGGCTTTACTCGTTCTAGTAGTTTGATTCCTTACTGTGGGAGCTAAAGCTTGACGTTGGGGATCAATGGAATAGATGATATGATCTTTCCGTTCTTTTTTTCTTGGGGGGTTTATTTAAATGCCTAATCTAGTTTGAACCTTGAGCCACGACACTGGGCCAGCTCTCTCTCAACTCTCTCAATTCATGAGCATGTCTGGTTTTAGCTTCACACCGCCAGTACTTCGAAAATAAAACACCTCCAAATATAAACACAACACTTCAACTCCTAGATTCTGTTCTATTTGGATTTTGGGAATGTGATATTTGTGTTTGGGGAAAAATAAAAATTGCTAGTAATATATGTTTGGGGCTGATTCGGGTTACAATTGCATGAAGTTAAAGTTCAATGACTATTTTATAAATGGAACTAAAATAGGGGTCCAATTACAATTTACCCAGGGGTTTGATTACACAATTGCAGGACATCAGTGACGAAATTGAAATTGGCTATTCCCATCCCCGTTTCAAAGCAAATTGTTAATCTCCTTCAGCCCGATCCAGCGGAAATGGTAGAGAACGTGGTAACGTCTTTCCTCCACGAGATGTGCCATTAATAGTCCAATAATGGATACTATCCCAGCGGCTGCGCGATCACCACTCTCAGAGGTGCAAGGGCGTTCTATTGCCTATAAATATGAACACAACAGGTGAACAAGAAGGGGGAGGACGCAGAGGAGAGAGAGAGAGAGAGACCGAGAGAGAAAGGAGGATTGAGACCGGAGGAAAAACTGGGGAAAAACAGTAGGAGAACAAACAAAAGAATACCAGAGGGAGCATGGGATAGAGAGAACTGGGGAGAGTGTTGGTGGGAGAAACCACTTGTGGTGGCTTTAAAACACTCGGAAGGGATAAAACACACTTTTTTATTTCAAGAACAACAAGCTTACAATAATGAAAAGCTTACAATAACAACCCCTCTTTCTTTCTCTCTTTCTCTCTAGTGTTTCTCTCAATCTCTCCACACTTAATTGCATAAGTTTAAATGCCTATTTATACACGAAATCAAAACAAGAAAATTCAACCTTCAAGTGTGAAGGCGGTTGTGGCCGACGGTGTGAAAGCGGCTGGCGGCCGGTGGCTGGCGGCATGCAGCTAGCGGTTGGCGGCTGGGCGGTGACAACTGATGGCTGCCTTCCTTGACCTTCTGGATTGAGTTTACTTCAACAAATCTCCCCTTTAAACTCAATCGAGGGATGTCATTCCAAGCATGAATTTCAATTTGATAAATACTTCTCTTTTCAATGGCTTGGTAAAGATATCTGCAACTTAATCATTTGTCTTGTAGGATATCAGCTCGACTTCTTTGTTCTTTACATGCTCTCGGATAAAGTGATGACGTGTATCAATATGTTTACTTCTTTCATGATACACCGGATTCTTTGTCAATGCAATCGCTAATCGATTATCGATATAAATCTCTGTAGGATTTTCTTGAGGAAATCCCAAAAACTTCAGCAAATTCCTTAACCATATTAAATGGCATACAGCTAAGTTGGCAGCAATATACTCAGCTTCACAGCTTGATAACGTGACAATTGATTGCTTCTTGGATGACCATGTGAAAGATGTATCTCCCACGAAAAATACAAACCCTGTTGTACTTTTTCTTTCATCCAAATCTCTACCCCAATCACTATCCGAGTAGCCAGTAAGATTGAAATTTATACTTGAGGTATAAAACATACCTTCATTTATTGTGCCTTTGATGTAGCGAAGAATTCTCTTGGCTGCATTCAAATGAGACTGGTCTGGCTTCTCCATATATCTACTGATCAGTCTGACTCCATAGAGTATATCTGGTCTGGTACATGTCAAGTACCTTAAGCTTCCTACCAAGCTTTTAAAGTAAGTTGGATCAACATTTCTAACTTTACTTTTCCTCAATTCCACTCCATTCTCAACTGGAGTTGATACCGGATTGCAGCTTTCCATCTTGAACCTTTCAAGAATATCTTTGGCATAACTTCTTTGGGATACAAAAATCCCTTCTTTTTTCTGCACCACTTCTAAGCCAAGAAAATGTGCCATCAGACCAATGTTTGTCATCTCAAACTCTTGTACCATGCTTTTCTTGAAGTCTTCAAACATGATAGGATTGTTGCCGGTGAATATCAAGTCATCAACATATAGGCACACAAATAATATGTTGTCATCTACTTCTTTCTTCACATAAATTGCGTGTTCATATGGACATTTTTCAAATCCATTATCTTGAAAATACCTGTCAATTCTGGTATTCCAAGCATGCGGAGCTTGCTTCAAACTGTAGAGGGCTTTCTTCAACTTGTATACTTTGCCTTCATTTTCAGCATCAATGTATCCAAGTGGTTGTTCAACATAAATCTCTTCTTCTAGGAAGCCATTCAGAAATGCTGACTTCACATCGAGTTGATAGATCTTCCATCTATGTTGTGCTGCTAGTGAGATCATCAGTCTGATTGTCTCTAGCCGAGCTACTGGAGCAAACACTTCTTCATAGTCAATGCCTTCTCTCTGTTTGTAGCCTTTCGCCACTAATCTTGCTTTGTATCTTTGCACTTCTCCTTTTGCATTCTTCTTTGTCTTATAGACCCATTTGACACCTATTGCTTTCTTGTTTTCTGGTAGATAAGTCAGCTTCCAGGTATCATTCTTCTCAATGGCATGTATTTCTTCATCCATTGTTTTTATCCACTTCTCTTCTATGATAGCTTCATTGAAGCTAAGTGGGTCACTATCTGCAAAGAAACAAAATAGAGTTGTATCTTCCATTACTTGAGTGGCGTCATACAGCTCTTCTAGATTTCTCATCCTTCTTGGTCCTTCTGATGAGGATGCTGATGATGGTTCTCGTAATGATGGTGTTGATGATGATTCTAGCGTGTTTCTCCTGTTGAATACAGGAAATCTGTGTACCGGACTTTGTGGCTCATCTTCTGGTATTATTGGACCTTTTACAAATACTGTTGGTACTTCTTCATCTTCAAGGATCAAATCAGTGCTGATCCATTTAACTGCTTCTTGGTCATCATTCCATTGCCAAGTTTTATCTTCTTCAAAGATAACATCTCTACTCATAATTACCTTCTTGGTGATGGGATTATACAGCTTGTATCCCATCCTTCTCTGACCATATCCAACAAATATGCATTTCTCACTTTTATCATCAAGTTTGGTTCTTCTTGCATCTAGGGTCTTTGCATATGCCACACAACCAAAGACTCGAAAATGAGTAACACTTGGTTTGTGACCACTCCATGCTTCTTGTGGAGTGACAGCTTGCAAACTTCTGGTTGGGCAACGGTTCAGTGGTTGGGCAAGGGTTCAGCAAATATACTGCACATGATACAGCTTCAGCCCAGTATTGCTTGGGCAGATTCTTTGCTTTGAGTAGAATTCTTGACATATCAAGAATTGTTCGATTTTTCCTCTCAGCTACACCATTCAGCTGTGGTGTATAAGCTGGTGTTGTTTGATGTCTGATGCCTTGTTGTGTACAAAAGGCTTCAAAGTCATTTGCTGTATATTCTCCACCTTGATCAGATCTCACGGTTCTGATCTTATAGCCACTTTGCTTCTTAACAATTGCTTTAAAATCTTTAAAACAATTGAACACTTCTGACTTCCTCTTCAGAAAATATACCCAAGTCTTTCTGCTAAAATCATCAATGAAAGTGAGAAAGTACCTATTTTGTCCAGTCGACATAAGCTTTATAGGACCACACACATCTGTGTGTACTAACTCTAGTGGCTTGTTTGCTTTCCAGTTGACTTCTTTGGCAAAACTGGATCTGTGATGTTTGCTGAGGACACAACTCTCACAGACTTCTTCTGGATGATTAATGTGGGGCATACCTTTGACCATCTTCTTGCTTGCTAGCATCTTCAGACTTGTGAAATTCAGATGTCCAAGCCTCAGGTGCCAAAGCCATTCTTCACTGTTAGTGATGGCACCCAAACACTTTGCTGCATCATATTGGATGTTTAAAAGAAACATCCTATTCTTAGACATTTTCAGATAGGCAATTAATCTCCCATTGTAGTCTGTAATTGTCAGATGACAATTCTTCATGTAAAGTGTATAGTCTTTCTCCAGAAGTTGACCTATACTCACCAAGTTCTGCTTTATGTCTAGGACATAATAGACATCGGCGATGTAGCTTTGATCGCCATTCTTCAACTTGATTGGGATGTTGCCTTTACCTTTGAATGGAACTTTTGAGGTATCTCCAAAGGTGACAAAACCTTGTATGGTCTCATCTAGATCACCAAATAAATCTCGTTGGCCACACATGTGATTGCTAGCTCCAGAATCAAGATACCAAATATTCTCTTGATTCTTGTCAAGTCCTTGTTGGACAAATAATGCAGCTACTCCTCTACTGTTGGCATCCTCTTCTGCATAGTTGACTCGCTCACGTATCTCCAGTGGATCTTTCTTTTGACATTCAGTGCTATAGTGGCCAAATTGATTGCAATTATAACACTGAATATTCCTCTTGTAACGGTTATTGTAACCGCCTCTTCTTCCTCTAGGAGTGAATGCTTGTTGTCCTCGACCTCCTCTAATGGTGTTTCTACCACCTCTTCCTCTAAAACTTGTATTCCAAGAACCTCTACCTTGAAATCGTTGAAATCCTCCTCATGTTTGTTGACTTCTTCCTCGAGTGGTGTATCCACTTGTTAAAGTCTCTCATTGCTCATATCTGTCTTTGAGAGACAACTTTGCTTATAAGGCATGCTCAATTGCCTTATCTCCATTTCTTTTTACAATCTTCTGCTCATGAGCTTGCAAAGAACTCATAAGTTCATCCATTGTTAACTTGTCCACTTCTTTGGACTCTTCAATAGCGACAACAACAAAATCAAATTTTGGATCTAGGGATCTCAAAATTTTCTCAGTAATTCGAGCATCTGAAAGGGCTTCTCCATTTCTTCTCATCTGATTGACTATCACCATAATTCTTATGTGATAATCAGAAATGGATTCTGAGGACTTCATTTGTAATAATTCAAATTCACCTCGTAAAGATTGGAGACGAATCTTCTTTATTCTGTCAGCACCTTTGTATTTTTGTTGGAGAGCCTCCTATATTTCTTTTGATGTTTCTGCGGAAACAATGATTTCAAATGTCGCTTCATCAAGACCTTGATAAATGATGGTCTTTGCTTTGTTGTCTTTCTTTCTATTGGCTTTGAGGACTTGCTTTTGTACCTTTGGTAAAGTATCTTCTGATTCTTTGGACTCTGGTTCATCATAACTATATTGCACAATGTCTATACACTCTTGTGAACCAAGGAATGCCTTCAATCTGATGCACCAACTATCATAGTTGTCTTTGGGATGAGTGTTTGTGCATTTTCTGTAGTCATTTTGCTTTTTAAATGACTATATCACCTTTTGGGAGTTGAATTTGGCAAAACCGACACCGTAGATGGATCCGGAATGGTCCAAATAGTAGGGAACCGGTCTGACTTTGTAGAAAACGGGTCACAAATAGGGTGAACCGGTCCAAAAACCAATTTGGGTGGTTTGCTGGGTTGAACCGGGAATATTCCAAGGAATATTCTTTTTGACTTTGACTTTAGAATATGGCTCGGAGCTTGGCTTGGCTTCGAAATATGGCTTGGAGCTCGGCTCGGCTTCGGAATATGGCTCGCGGCTCGGCTTGAGGCTTGGCTCGGCGCGGCTCAAATATGGTGCGTGTGGCTCACTCGTCTTCTTCCTCGGGGCGAGTGGGCTACAGTGCTGAAACTTTAGACCGAGAGTGTGGTCCACCCCGTGCTCCGATTGATCTGATTTTTGCACCGATGAGTTCGTATTGAGGAGCTCTACACTTTGGAATGATCAAAACTTGTTTTTGACAACTTTGAAAATTCAGACATTTCCCAAAAATACCTCTGTTTTCTGACGAATGAGGCTCTGATACCAATTGTTGGTGGGAGAAACCACTTGTGGTGGCTTTGAAACACTCGGAAGGGATAAAACACACTCTTTTATTTCAAGAACAAAGCTTACAATTACATAAACAAAAGCTTACAACAACCCCTCTTTCTTTCTCTCTTTCTCTCTAGTGTTTCTCTCAATCTCTCCACACTTAATTGCATAAGTTTAAATGCCTATTTATACACGAAATCAAAACAAGAAAATTCAACCTTCAAGTGTGAAGGCGGTTGTGGCCGACGGTGTGAAAGCGGCTGGCGGCCGGTGGCTGGCGACTGGTCAGTTGGTGGCTGGGCGGTGACAGCTGGTGGCTGCCTTCCTTGACCTTCTGGATTGAGTTTACTTCAACAGAGAGCATAAGACCGAGAACAAAACAAACACTGACGCGAAGGAACAAACACAGGGGACTAAGAAAAAAAACACGAACGAGAACGCGAACGAAGGAGAGGACAGGAAGCAAACACAGAGGAGAGAGGAGAGAGGAGAGGGTATACAGGAAGAGACCACAGAAGAAAGAAAAAAGAAAGAAACGCACAGAGAAACCAAGAAGACGGAGATAGAATCGGAGAGAACGAAAGGAAGGGAAAATAGAGGAGACCGGAGAAAAACAAACAGAGAACAGAGAAAAGAGAAAACCAAGCTACAGAAACAATACACAAGAACAAAAAGACCAAGAAGAATAAGCATGTCAGAACACCAGAATATAGAATCATCTATTAATTTCACATCAAAGATCCCATAAAACGAATAGGGAGGTTGAGCACATCTCGATTAGGAAAGATTCTATAGTAAAAGAACAATTCGGAGAAAGACTTCAAGATTCTATAGTAATAATTCAATCAAAAATCCAAATGTTCCCAACAACATTTGATAAGGGTGAATAACCAGGTTCACGTGCAGAGATCACGAAAACTTAGTACAGATAAGATACAAAGGATATGATATAAGTTTATTCAATACATCAATAGTGTGTAAGCTTATTGTAACTTATTACATGAACATTATATTTTTCAAAACATGTGCCACATCACTATTATACCTTAAGTTACTTCCACGCTATACGTACCACACAGGGAGATGCTATAAGCAAGGTTGCTATGAAGACAGATTGATTTAAGGCCCAGCATGAGACCATATATATAATTATGCAAATAACTGGATGTCTTATCTTATGGTATGAAATCTTCAAGCCTGGCGAAATTCATGCTTTATTCAATGATCCAATCAAACATCACAGACCATATAATTATGCTAACTGCTGGATTTATTATGTTATGGTTGGTAATCTTCAAGGCTGGTGAAATTCATGCTTTCATCACTGATCGAAGCTAAGATCTTAGAGAAAGAGTTGGCTAAGGTTTTTGGAGGGTATTGATCTATGCAGGTTTTCCAGACATTTGTGTCCTCCAAGTCCTTCATAACTTTCCACACACAATTGTTGCACTTAAAACCTGCCCCAAGGCTGATCATTAGTATTTTATCACCCTTCTTGAGCCTTTTCTTAGCTTCCATGTAACCTAAAACATACCACAGGCCGCCAGATGATGTATTTCCAAACCGATAGAGTGTCATTCTAGCTGGCTCAAGATCATAATCATTGAATGCTAAACTCTGACCAGCATCATCAATAACTGCCCGCCCACTAGGGTGTACACAGAAGTGGTCGATTCCAGACTTGATATCCAAACCAAGTCCTGCATCCGTAGGAGCTGGCCGCTTCATTATTTTATTTCGATAATAGCTTATTCGATAGCGGAGCAACTCTGACAGTGGTATAACTTTAGGAAGAAGAACTCGGAGATTCATGGTTAAAGCTTCAGCACCAACTTTGGGCAGATCTTTGTTGAACCGAAAGCCATTGTTTCCAAGGTCATCTTCTGTGTCTTTAAAGGCCTATCTAGTTTGAACCTTGAGCCACAACACCAGGCCAGCTCTCTCTCAAGTCTCGTGTCATGAGCAAAATTAATATAAGACTATTTAGGGGTACA
>NW_011500492.1:83462-87290 GCF_000495115.2 Populus euphratica
AATCTTGGATACAATGCTGGGACATCAAATATTGACCACGGTATGCCACCATCTTTGACTCCAGCAATATCGCCACCTATGGCTCCTCAGATAATGACATCTATGGGACCCACATCTCAACCAATTTTTCGACCTACACCTCGACCTTTATATCCTGATCAATCTTGTATCGATCCACAATATCATGGTTCGTCTTCGCAACCGGCACCATGATTGTATCTTTTGTTGTTTTTTTTATTGTATTTGAACTTAATTGTATTGATGTAAGTTTAACTAAATTTTTATTATATGAATATTAGTTTTATTCTATTTTTTATTAATGATACAATTATTTTTAATATTAAATTGTGTTGGTTATATATATTTTAAAATTTTTAAAATATCCATAAATAATTAAATTAATTAATTAAAATTAAAAATCATTGCAATAAACAAATAAAAAATAATTTAATAAAAAATAATATAATCACCAACGGATTCTCCGTTGGTGATTGTAACTAATGCATCATTCAGCAACGGAGAATCCGTTGCTGATTCACAAAATAAGCAACGGATTATCCGTTGCTCATTTTGCAACGGATTATCCGTTGCTAATTATAAGCAACGGATTTTCCGTTGCAAAGAAATCAGCAACGGATAAATCCGTTGCTAACAAATCAGCAACGACAAATTTGCATCCGAATTTTGTCGTTGCTGATTTCGTTGCTAAATTGTTTTAGCAACGGATTTTAGTAATATTTGCAACGGAGTGGTCCGTTGCTAATTACTATATTTTTTAGTAGTGTATCATAAAAATTTAATATATAAAAATATTACGTCTGATTGAAACTTTGGAATAAAAAATATTCAGTTCGGTTACCACCTAAAAACCAACAATAATATTTATAAATTAATCACAATATTTAACATATTTGTCAAAAAATTTATGTTTTTTAATCTTTCAAAAACAAATTATGGTTTTCTTTGATAGTAATAATAAATTTTTTAAATTTAATAATAATAATAATAATTAATTTTACACTTCAAATCAACTCTAGGATTATTTTTCAATATTGATAATAATTATTTTTTAAATTTATTAATAATTTTATTAATAATATTAATTATAATAAAAATAATAATATTTATAACATAAATAATACTATTTTAAAAATAAATACTTTTAATTATAATAAACATAATAATATTGGTAACACAAATAATTATATTTTGAATTTAGAGATCTGAAAACAATGAGTCCTGTCTCTAGACCTAATGTTCTTTGTTCTTGCGTCATGATCCATTTCACTTGTGTCCTAATCCAAGACTCAAAAGATATGGCTCTTCATGGAGGACCCAACATAATTTGATCCTAACACAAGATTCAAGGTTAACTGGTTTTGCACATGGATCACTCAAGAGAATTATAATAAAAATAATAATATTTATATTATAAATAATAATATTTTTTTTATTAATACTTTGAAATATAATAAAAATAATAATATTTATAATACAAATAATTATATTTAGAAACTTAAGAATATTTATAACACAAAAAATAGTATTTTTTAGATGAATATTTAGAATTATAATAAAAAGAATAATATTAATAACACAAATAATTATATTAGGAAATCCAAGAATATTTATAACAGAAATAACAATATTTTTTATATTAAAACTTTGAATTATAATAAAAATAATTATATTTATAACAAAAATAATTATTTATAACATAAATAATACAACCAAAGAGAATTGGATCCTAATAAAGGACCCAAGAGACTTCGGTCATACACAGGACCCATGATCATTAGGTTCTGACATAGAACCCAAGTTAAATGGATCCTAACGTAAGACCCATGAGTAATGACTTCAGAAGACGGACCCAGCAACATTGGATCCTAACACAGGACCCAAGGTTAAAGCTGGCACCTAGAGTAGCCTCAGCATCATGTGTCTGTAGCCTAAGGCCTGTAGCCTTGCTTGACACATTGGTGACCAAGGTTTGTTAGTCCCAACACTAGGGACTACAACTTTACCCAAACTAGAGTTGATTTAGAAAAGCAGGTTTGCAGACTTACTATAGCCTACCAAACAATGTAATCTACAGTGAAATCATTCACAATCTATAATAATTTTTGTTATAGTATAATTCCCAATGAAAATATTTATAGTCCATAATAATTTTCGTTGCAATGAAATAGTAATTTGTTTTAGTTATAATTAATTGTTTGATAAAATTATAAGCAACTCACAAAGTTGAGCTCTACACAATGTAGTTGCATACAAGGCAAGACAAATAAACTGTAACTCAGGAAAAAATAGAAAAAAAACTACAATTTAAAAGCTCAAGAAAAAATAATCTTACATGGACTTTATGAGAGAAAAGAGAAGGAAAGAAAGCATGCGATGAGGAAAGGGAAGAGCGAGAGAAAAGAAAAAAAATTCCAAAGAGGGAGACGACAAAAAATGGGAAAACAGTGGTGGTTATTAGGCCACGTATCCCAAAACAAATAAAGAGGGAAAAAAAAGAGTAAACTGCATTATAGGAGTTCAAAACAATGTGTGTCTATGTTCATATTAGATTCCTCCCACATTTTAAATTATATTTTTTAGTTACTAATGTTAACTTGACAAGTTGTTTTCGCTACATCACAGGATACCTGTCAAAGCAGTCACTATTTGAAAAAAAAAATTATAGACATTATTAAAAATATTTTAAGTAATGTGAAAAACTTTATATAATTTTAAAATACACATCATTTTTTTTTAATATAAAAAAATAATCTATCAAGTTGCATCCATGTATTAAATATGCAACATAGGTCATGTCCCAACTTTATTAAATTAATATGTTTTTTAATTATATTTTATTTAATTATATGATAATAAAGATAGATAATTGTAAAAAACATCAAATATTTTTTTAAAAAATATGATATGATTGCATAAAAATAACAAGTAAAATAAATAAAAAAGACTAACTATATAATCTTATTTGAAAATAAACAAAAATTTTAATGATGTTTAATAAAATAATAACTTAAATATATTTTCAGTTAATATAAAGAACTCATAAAGTGACATACATAATATACATCTAGTCATTTAATTTAAATTTAAATAAACATGTAATGAAGAAAAAATGCAAAAAGGGTCAGCGAGTGATGGTTGAAAAATTAGGATAATTAGTGTTTTATGAAAGGGAGGAAAAAAAAATCAATCTTCAACTTATTTTCATCAACAACAAAACCCTAAATTGATTCAAAACACAAAATCAAATAAAAAAAAAACTCTTTCAACTCCAATATTGGCCATTTGGTCTAATAAAATCAAACAAGCACGCCTCTTTCTCTCCTTTGTTTTTAAGAGACTCTCTCTTCTCTCTCAAGTTGTACACCTAAAACATGAAAAAATTAAAATTATAGACCAAAATATAAAACCCTCGTAAAGCTATAATTAAAAGAATTCCAAAAACACATCTCAATGGTATTAAAAAGAAATAGCCTAGGAATTTTTCCAATGTCGATTTTGACCCTCAATGTTTTAATTATATTTAATCAAAAAAATTAAATTTAATTTTTCCAAATTGAGCATCTATTGAATGTCATATTTTTTTAAAACATTGTGAGAAAGCCTTGTAAGATTAACTAATATAAATCATCAATCTCACCTTAAATAAACTAAATGTTAAAGGATCACATTTTTCGTGAGGTTTGAATCAGATTGGAACCTCCTTTGTGTGTGGTTTCCAATTGAATAATAAGAGTTTATACTATACTTATTTGACATACCATTAGTGGATCCTCTAACCTTGACATTTGTTATTATCATTGTTTAATC
>NW_011500492.1:87514-92423 GCF_000495115.2 Populus euphratica
ATTGTTGTTGTTGTTATTGTTGTTTTATAATTTTTTTTTATAATTTGTACAATTAACCTCCTTGTGGTTCGACCCCGGTCTTGCCGGGTTATTTATTACTTCGACACTCCTGCACTTGGGAGAAGACATCAATCTTTTCGTCGTGTCAACAGCGGAGGCTCTTTTTCATGCCTCCTCATATGAGGTGTTATGTATTGGAAGGGTTTTAGAATTTAATCATAAAATCATGATTAACGTTTAAGAGTCACCACCAAGTATTTGGTTAATAGAAACCTATGGTTTGCAAAAGTTTGAGTAAGGGACTGGTTGTGCAAAAGAAAGATACATCACCCTCAATGTACCTTACATAAGGTAAGCTGCATTATTATTTGATTGTTTTTTTCTATGTCGGGTTTTTATTTATTGGTTTTTTTTAGTCTCAAGTCAGATCTCTCTTCATAAGAGTCTCTACCTTATCGGGTTAAATCCTAATCGTTTTAAAGTTTGATTTTTAGCATTGTATTTTTATACCTTATATCTTTAATACCTAATGGTGTAATTTATCGGTAATTTTACATCTCACAAATATTAAAGGCTATATCTATATCATAAAAAAAAATTAGAAAAAGATTTTTGACATATTGTCAAATCCTAATGGATAATTATAAACTAGTTATGATATTCATTTTTGATTTTTTAAACATTTGAAAGATGCAATTTTTATTTTCTTAATGAAAAATATGCTTGGAAAAATTTTAAGATTTGGCCATATGCAATAAAATATATTTTTTCTTTTCGAAAATGTTTTGATTTTTTTTTTTTAATATTTCGGAGAAAACTAGATATTTTAATACTAGATTTATATTTTACAGTATAAATATACAACCTGATATTATGCAAAATAGATAGAAAAATATTTGAGAAAATCATAATTTTTTTAATGATTTTTTTGGAAAGTTTTTTATCAAAAAAATAGGGGGCCAGACCACCCAATTGGGCTGGGCCATAACTGGCCCAACCCAAATAAAATGCTAATTATTTGTAGAAACATGAACAATTATTGTTCATGTTCTATATGCAACCAAACGGTTGCAAAAGCTATAGACGGGCAGAGGAGAAGGCTATTGAGGTCTATGGTCACGGTAATGATCAAGAGGTTAAGCTGATGGTCCGGGCAGCGACGACACGAGGAACGGTGGAAGAGTTGGCAATGGGAGGAAGAAGAAAAAATTTACAAAGGAGAGAGAAATGATGGAAGGAGAAGAGGGAGAGAATCGCGGGCTGGTGAGTGGCGGCGGTTGGATTCCTATGGTGGAACTGGTGGTGGAGAAGTTAGAGGTGGTTCCAGTTGGTATTCTTGTTAGAGAAAGAAGTTGTGGCATAAGAGAAAAGAGTTGCAGAAGATTGACGGGCAAAGAAGGGAAATGGAAACAGGGGGGAAGCTTGTTTTTTATGATTTTTGGACCTGATTTTCTCCTCCCTCAAGGCATCAACTCCGCCTTTATTTATAGTTGATGGAAGAGCGTAATCTCTTCTACACAAAGAAAAATTTGTAGCCTTTGATTTGGTTGGGAAGGATCTCAACCGTTAGCTCAAAGTGTGCCTCATGAGTTGTTCAATCTACAAAAAAAGGCTGCCTTAGTTGGTCTATTTAGATTGGCGTTGTCTCGTCGCCATTCAGACTAAAATGTTCAGTTGGGGTTATAAAGTAACTCCAGGGATCAATTTTATGCATGTTTTGTCGAATTTTATAGGCATTAAATGCATTAAATCCACCTAAAAAGTAGCTAATTAGACCAACTTTTGGAAAAAAATGAAGAAGATAATGAATCACGTCGTCTAGTCCTCTTTTTTCTAGAAACGACACCGTTTTAGGTTTGAATTAGGGATTTTATCATAATTTCAATTTAGTCCTCAATCTTTTAATTTTGTTGAATTAAACCCTTAATTGACCCTAAATTTTTATTTAATGCAATTAATCCCCTGATGAACTTCAATTGGAACCCCGAAGTTACGCACCTTTTACAATATGGTTCTTGGTATTGAATTTTATCAATTGAACCCTTAATTGACCATTAAACTTTTAATTTCTTCAATTTGACCTCCAATTTTTATCAATTAAGCCCCTAAATTATGGCGGATTTTGCATATTGGTCCTTGGCTTTGAATTTCTTTAATTTAGCCCCTAATTGACCCCAAAACTTTAATTTTCTTGTAATTTAGCCCCTAATTTCAATCAATTAACATGGTAAAAATTAAATTTGATCTTTTAAAATTTCAATTTTCTCACTTAAGCCCAAATTAGGCTTCCAAACTTAATTTTTCACCAATTAAACACCAAATAAAATTAATTTGGCCTATTTAAAGAATAATTAAGTCCTTGCACTTAATTAAATCCATTAATTGGACCCAAATTAATTCTTATACAGAATTAAAATTTAATTTAGCCCATGATTAAATCAAATTGGTGTATTAAAAATTTAATATGTCCATGGACTTAATTTTTATGCAAATTCATCCAATAATCATTTAATTTGACCTTGAATTTGTATTTTTTTTCTCCATTTTTGGCCATAATGGAGTACAATTAGGCTTTGAATTTCCTTCAAGATTGCAGCTTGATTCCCCGATTTGCTTTCTTCACATTGCCAGCCTTTATTGTTATGTTTTGATTTTTTTATTTTGGAAAAGAAATTAATTTTTGGGGAATAACCCATAATTGAGTTATGACAATTGTCCCCCTCTTTACAATGCTTACGATAGAAAGTCTCGTAAGAGACTTTAGATAGTAAGCATTATAAAAAAAAAGAAAGAATGAGAGATGACAGTCTCATCATATTGAGAAATGAAAAATCCTTTTGAGGGCTAGAAAGCGCACTCAAAATAAATACTAGAAGATTTTTCTTTTGAAAATTCACAGATTTTGAAGTGATCAAATTGTTATAGGTGACCTACCTAGAGAACATTCAAAAAAGGTTTTTTCGAACGTGGTTTTATTGTAATAGGTCACCTACCCAAGTGAAAAACATAAGATTTTTCAAAGCGGTGAAAAATACTAAGATTTTTCAAAGGAGTAAAAAATATGAAGATTTTTCAAAGTGCTCTTATTGTAATAGGCAACCTGCCCGGGTGAAAAATACAAAGATTTTTCAAAGCGGTGAAAAATATGGAGATCTTTTTTTAAAATGGTGAAAAATATTAAGATTTTTCAAAGTGATCTTATTGTAATAGGTGACCTACCCAAGTGAAAGGTTTTGAAGGTTATGAAAAATGTGAAGATTTTTCAAAGTGGAGAAAAATAAAAAGATTTTTTAAAGTGGAGAAAAATACAAAAAAATTTCAAAGTGATGCAAAATAAAAAGATTTCTTTAAAGTGGTCTTTTTGTAATGGTCGACCTGCCTAGATGAAAAAATTTTGGAGGTGGTGAGAAATGCGAGGATTTCTTAAAATGGTTTTATTGTAATAGGCAACCGGCCAAAATGAAAGATTTTGAAGATGGTGAGAAATATAAGGATTCTCAAATGATGGTTTCATTGTACTGGGTAACTGGTCTAAATAGAAGAAGAAAAGAGTTTTCAAAAAGGTCTGATTTGACTAGGTGACCTACCCATGTGAAATGAAATAAAATAAAATGTCTTGAAAAGAAGACATGATAGGGCTCGAAGGCACACTATTTAAGAGATAAGAGCTCAAACAATTGCTCAAAAAGAGATACAACTCGAAGGAGAGCGAAGCCTGAAAAGCGCACTTGAAATGAGGTAGGGTTAGAAAATGCACTACCTAAAAGGTAAGGGCTCAAAGACAAACTTGAAAGGAGATAGGGTTAGAAAACACACTACCCAAGGTAGTCGAGGGCTCTAAAGCACACTTAAAAGGGGGTATGGTTAGAAAACACACTACTTAAGGTGATTGAGAGCTTAAAAGCGCACTCTAAAATAGGTAGGGTTAGAAAATGCACTACTTAAAATGGTTAAGGGCTCTAAGGCACACTCAAAAGAAGGCATGGTTAGAAAACACACTACCTAAGGTGGTCAAGGGTTCAAAGGCACACTTGAAAAAAGGTAGGGTTAAAAAGCGTACTACCCAAGGCGGTCAAGGGCTTTAAGGCGCACTCAAAAGGAGGATGGTTAAAAAATACACTACCTAAGGTGGTTGAGGGCTCAAAGGCACACTTGAAAAGAGGTAAGGTTAGAAAACACCCTACCCAAATTGGTCGAGGGCTCTAAGACGCACTCAAAAGAAGGCATGCTTAGAAAACACACTACCTTAGGTGGTTGAGGGCTCAAAGCAGCACTAAAAAAGAGATAGGGTTAGAAAAGGTACTAGCTAAAGTGGTCAAGGGCTCTAAGGCGCACTCAAAAGAAGGTAGGGTTAGAAAACGCACTACTTGAGGGGTGATGGCTTGAGAGAGCACTCGAAAGGAGGTAAGGTTGGAAAACGCACTACTTAAAGTGGTCAAAGGCTCAAAAGCGCTATGAAAAGAGACAGGGTTATAAAACGCACTTTTTAAAGGTTGAGGGCTCTAAAGCACATTCAAAGAGGAAGAAAGATAAGGCTAGAAGCATACTATTTACATGATGAAGGCTCAACATCCCGCTAAAAAAAAGGGGATGTGAAATACTGATCTATAAAATGATGAAAGCAATGCATCATGATCAATATGCATATATACTTACCTGAAAAATATAGGTCCCTTTTTCTTCATGGAATTTGCCTCTTCTTAAAAGTTTGAGTCTCTAATAGTAAACTTTGATGGCTCTTTTGATCTTACTTACTCGAGTTATATCTTATGATCTTGACCTCTGATTAGTACTTAAAAGTGCATTTTTATCATGGTTTTATATCATCATTTTGCACTTGAAGTATCAATAACTCAACTAAAACATGTTTTATAATAATATATCTAATAACATAAGATACCTTTAATTT
>NW_011500492.1:93337-101864 GCF_000495115.2 Populus euphratica
TATTATTATTGTTGTTGTATTATTGTCGTTTATAATTTGTACAATTCACCTCCCTGTGGTTCGACCCCGGTCTTGCCGGGTTATTTATTACTTCGACACTCCTGCACTTGGGAGAAGACATCAACCTTTTAGTCGTGTCAACCTCTAAGAGCAATATGACATTAACAAGCCTGTATCTCTAGGTTACTAGCTTTCCTTGCCTTTTTTCATGGAATCATGGGGCCAACCCTATATCTTTTAGTATATTACCTCCCATTTTGATCATGTCTTTAAGTGTTCAATTTAGGTTTTACTTAGGGATGAAGCTATATGGAAGAAGATTTGTACAAGGAGTTGTCTTCATGAAGAATTTTTGAAATTTCAAAGCTATTCTAAAAGTCATTTTGATGTTTGTTCAAAACAAACTTATTCTAAAAAAAATTAAGCAATTTCCATAGATAAGTTTGCATAAGTGTTGAAAAATTTTTGTTTTGTTTTTAGTGAAGTGAAGTGATGTTAACTGGTAAAAAAAGGTTCAAGATTCAATTCGAGGGTTTCAAAGAACTGGTTTTCAAAGCATTCATTTTTCTTGCATGAATAATGACTTGTTTCACATAGGAAAGCAAAGCCTACTAATCCAAATTGTTTGCTTTTGATCAGAAAGGGCTTGATTGGGCACATAATATAGGCTTTGATTTTTGGCTATAAAGAAAAGGGATATTTGTAGGCTTAAAAGGTATTAAGGGACTTTAAAACTAAGGATCACTAGTGCTTATACTCCAAACTCTTTTTTTTTTTTTGGTCCATGAATTTATAGACCTTGAAATTGATTTGCAAAATGGTTTACGATGCCCTACAATGTCAGGCTTTTTCTTCTTTTAGTTTTGAATATCATTATATTGGTGATTTTTGTGATATGCTCAAATCTTTTTTAAACTCTTTCATATCCCCTAGCTTTGTTTGAGCCCTTTTGATCATTGAAGATTTTCTTTCATGCCCCCTAGTGTTGTTTGGGCACTTTTATCATTGAGGATTTTTTCATGTCCTCCAAGGTTGTTTGGGCACTTTTAGTCATTAAGGATTTGTTTGCACTTACCCTCCAATGTAGGGTGTAATTCTAGCCAAGGTTATTGTTTTCAAAAAAAAATTATTAGACTAAAAAAGGAACTACAATGAATTTTTCAAAATTATGAAAGGATGGCATTTCTTCATTTCAAATGCAAGCACTTATGATTGGTAAGCTTTGCTTTCTTTTATGTGAATATGAAAAATGGTTTCTCATTATTCATGAGTCAAAACTCAACTTTGAAGTTCTCTTACGTTGTTCCGGTTGTCTTTCAGGTGTTTTTTTTAAGTGTTAGGATATCACTTGAATTTTCAGAACTTGTTTATTAGAACAAATACTAATTTAATTTTTGTTTTTGTATTAAAATTTTGATTTTCTTTTTGAAAACATAGGGTCATGCTTGTTTCTTGGAGAGAAAAAAAAATACCAAAGAATTCTTGGTGCAGTGGTTTTGTCAGTAAAAGGTGGGCTTAATATGTTATTTTCATGAAACAACAACAAAAATGAAGGCATATCATGAACATAGAAAGGCACATAATTTATTAATAAGAAAGGTTCATTTAACAAGGAAAGTCTTGTGGTATTATAAACCAAATTGCCAACTAAAATAAATATGATCAAGCAAAAGGAAATAATTGGGCAGGCTTTCATCCTCCCATCTCGTGGCAGAACTTTACCCTTTATCCTTAAGAATGCACACTGCCTTCTTCGCAACCTACTCTTGTTATTAGTGCTTTGAGGTTTTCAGAGCATTCCACCTCCAGTGCATTCACTAATCTAGTACCTGAAGCATGAATGGGTAGAAGGTTCGAACTCACATTTGGAGTTCCTTCAAGGGTTATCCAGCCAGCTTTAATCAAATGCATGAGCCTTTTCTTGAAGGCACTATAAGTATGAATGTTATGTCTCGTGGTGCCAGCATGATACTTGTAAGTGAGGTCGGGTTTGTACCAGTTGAGGTAAGGTGGTTGTAGAGGAGTAAGAGGTTTGGGAGCTACATGCCCAATGCTTAGTAGCTTTTGGCACATCTCATTTAAGGGTAGTGGTAATAGAGGTAATTGTTCTTGGACTCTTTAGTGTTTGGTTTGAGACTCAAGTTTTTTGACAGGAAAAAAAAAGTTGAAATTAATGTTGGCAATTTGGGATGAAGAAAATGGAGAATGATAGTTTTGAAATAGGTTCTTCCTACACCAATTACCACTTTCAACATAATTGACCTCCTTTCTTTTACCCTCAAAGGCTCTTTTCTCAGTAGGTGCAGATATTCTATCACTTTTTACTCCTTACTCTATGCGCTCAGCTACTGCAATAGCATCAGTAAATTGTCGGGCCGAACTACCCATCACATGCTTGTAGTATGGTGCCTTGAGCATGTTGGCAAATAGAGTCATCGTTTTATTATCCAAGAGTAGGGAATGTACTTGAGTAACTAGGTCTCTCCATCTTTAAGTATATTCCCTTATATTTTCCTTATCCTTTTTCTCTAGATTGGATAGACTGGTTCTATCAGGAGTAATGTCTATATTATAGTTATATTGCTTGACAAAAGCATCCACCAAGTCTTTCCATTTTTGGATCTTTGTGTTGTCTAATCTCATATACTAGCTTAATATCGCCCACTCAAGCTATCTTGAAAAAAGTGCATCAATAATTTTTCATCATATACTACTTTTGTCATTTTATTCCAATAAGACTTGAGATGAGTCATTAGGCATTATATTCCAGTATATTTCATGAATTTAGGACACGAAACATTTTTTAGACCACCACATTTGGGACTAGACACATTTCTACAACCCATATTGGATCGTACAAGTCTAGCCCTTCAATGGCTATAATCCGAGCTTCCAATTTTATTATCTTATCTTGATCAATGCCATCAAATGACCTGGTCTTGCAGGATTATTTGTGCTTAAAAGTATATTTTTATCAAGGTTTTATATCATCATTTTGCACTTGAAGTATCAATAACTCCTTAACCAAAACATGTTTTATAATAATATATCTAATAATATAAGATACCTTTAATTTGTGGTAAATGTCTATTTTTAATACAGGCCTATCACATAAATGAAATCACATAAATGAAAGGATCCATTGATGAGAACTAAAATTAAAAAGATAAAGAGATGACCAAACATAGAAAAGAGATGTTGATGCAGTCCAAATCAGAACACTATTTTGTAATTAGGTCATATCTAAAGCCATGGATCTTAGATTTAGGTCTATTTTATATGAACGAAAAGATAAGAAAAAGGCCTACAACTTTCATGTGGAGGTCTGTTTATAAAAAGACCGTTTTCAAGTCCAAATTATAGCAATAACAAAAAAGTCTAAATCTATCTTGAAACCCAGACACTGTTCAGTGTTCATCCCATACTTGAGTTTTAAAAGTCCAAATGACCTTTTTTTTCCTGAAAAGTTGAGATAATTTTCTAAAACTTTCATGAGCATAAAGTGATTTTAATTATGATGTTATTAATGATGTTTTATTCAGATAAGAGAAGATAAGGATTGTTACCAAGTCAAGAGTTGGCCACCCACTCATCAATTAGTCATCAAATCAATAGTTTTAAATTTTGGCCTATAAAAGGAAGCATTTGCCATGCATTTAGGTATCTTGATTTTCAAAGCAAGATCATACACTTGCTTTCTCTATTTGTATTGCTTAAGTTTTGCTTTCATTAATATCAAGTTATGTCTTTCATTTCATTTCCGTTACTTAGTTAACTTTTATCTCATTTATGTTTTTATTTTGTTTATTTATGTGTGTGTGGTTTCCAATTGAATAATAAAATATTATGTTATACTTTTTTGACATATCATTAGTGGATCCTCTAACCTTGGTACGTTTTGTTATCATTGTTTAATCCTTACATTAATCATCCATCTCAAAGCTTTTATCTTTATCATCATCTTTATTATTATTATTATTATTATTATTATTATTATGGATTTATTATTGTTGTGTTATTGTTATTTATAATTTATACAATTAACCTCCATGTGATTCAACTCCGCTCTTGCCGGGTTATTTATAACTTTGACATTCCTACACATAGGAGAAGACATCAATCTTTTGGTCATGTCAGGTTTTTAGCGCCATTGTCAGGGAGGTAAGTTCTTGTATAAATTATAGTATTTATTTTATTTTTCTCTTTTTACTTTTCTTGTATATAACTTTGCTTGTTTTGTTTTTTTTTTTTGTTTCTTTTTCTTTTGTTTTTTTTCCTTTTATTCTACTCTTACACGTGCATAAGAGTGTGATCACGTACATTAAGTGGTAGACTTTGTAGGGTATCCTTATTATTTTTAGAAAATATGGCCAAATAAGATATCTAGTCGTTTCATAATGAGAATAACCGTGTTAGAACACTTAAAGACCACTTGAATCCTAGAAGAACAAATGTACCATCACATATAGTTTTTCTCGCTGATACATCTCATTTTAATTTTAAGCCAGACGTTATTCAACATTTACTTTCTTTTCAGGCTTAGATTTAGAAAATCCAATGTGGATTTTATTGTCTTGGAAAGACAACCTGTTAAAGCATGTAATTCATTTCCTGTTATTTTAGGATGTTAGTTTCTTGCAACTTTTAATGCATTGATTAATGGTAAAAATAGACTGATAAAGCTATCTTTTAGAAACATAACATTAGAGATGAATATTTTCAACATTTGCAAGCAACTTGGAGATGATAATGATTTACATGAAGTAAACTTTACTGAAAAATTAGTTCATAATCAATTTCAAACTACTGCCATTGAAATTGAGATTGATGACTCTGATGATTTGCAAATGATTTATTTTCAGAAAGAATCAAAGATAAGTAATTGGAGATAACAAATTGAAAAATTGCTACCACGATCAATTCAGTCCATTCCTTGAAATGTCCAATCACCTAAACCTGATTTAAAGTCATTACCATTTAATCTCAAATACTCATTTTTCGGAGAAAATAAAACTTTTCCGGTAATAATCTCTTCCACACTGAATGCATATCAAAAAGGTAAGTTATTACAAACTTTGAAAATGCACAAAAATATATTAGGATGGACCATAGCTGACATAAAAGGAATTAGTCCTTTGATTTGCACATATAGGATTTATTTGGAGGAAAATACTAAACCCTCTAAGGAAATGCAACGAAAACTTAATCGTAATATGAAAGAAGTAGTGAAAATGAAGTCATTATGTTTCTAGATAATAGAATCATTTATCCTGTTTTTGACAACAAATGGGTTAGTCCTACCTAAATTGTACCTAAGAAGTCTGGAGTCACTATGATAACAAATAAGAACAATGAGTTAATTCCCATTAGGACTGTTACTGGTTGATGCATGTGTATTGACTATTGGAAACTTAATTCAATGACTAGAAAAGATCATTTTCCCTTACCTTTCATGGATAAAATCCTAGAAAGAGTTGCAGGTCATGAATTTTATTGTTTCCTAGATGGCTATTCGGGTTACAACCAAATTGAAATTGCATTGGAAGATCAAGAAAAGACTACTTTCACATGTCCATTTGGTACTTTTGCATATCGAAGGATGCCTTTTGGATTATGTAATGCACCACCCACATTTCAAAGATGCATGCTTAGTATATTTAGCGATATGGTTGAACATTTTCTTGAGATTTTCATGGATGATTTTTCTGTTTTTGGCGATTCATTTGATGATTGTTTGACTAATTTAGGAAAGGTTTTAACCAGGTGTGAAGAGAAGAATCTTGTGCTGAATTGGGAAAAATGTCATTTTATGGTAACAAACGGCATTGTACTTGGTCACATTGTTTCATCAAAAGGAATTGAGGTTGACAAATCTATTGCTTCATCAAAAGGAATTGAGGTTGATAAACCTAAAATTGAGTTAATTGCAAACTTGCCAACACCAAAATCTCTTAAAGATGTTAGATCATTCCTGGGACATGCTGGTTTTTATAGAAGGTTCATCAAAGATTTTAGTGTAATATCTAAGCCTTTAAGTAACCTTCTAACAAAGGATACTATTTTTGAATGGACTGAACATTGTGAAGAAGCCTTTGTTAAACTTAAAAACTTGCTTACTTGTGCTCCTATCATTCAACCTCCCGATTGGTCATTACCTTTTGAAATAATGTGTGATGCTAGTGATTATGCCGTAGGTGCTGTTTTGGGACAAAGAAAAGATAAGAAACCTTATGTAATTTACTATGCAAGTAAAACTTTAAATAGTGCTCAAATGAATTATACCACCACTGAAAAAGAATTACTTGCAGTAGTATTTGCATGTGAAAAATTCAGATCTTATCTTGTTGGCTCACCTGTTGTTGTTTTTAGTGATCATGCAGCATTGAAATATCTTCTTTCTAAGAAAGATTATGAGGCTAGATTGGTGTGGTACATTTTGTTACTTCAAGAATTTGATATTACAATCAAAGACAAGAAAGGCACTAAAAATATTATAGCAGATCATTTGTTAAGATTGACTACAAATTCAAAATTTGACATCACACTAATCAGTAACTACTTTCTTGATGAATCTTTACTTTCTGTCTCTACATTGCCTTGGTTTGCTAATATTGTTAATTTTCTTATTTCAAGATAATTTTTAGCTCATTGGAGTACCCAAGATAAAAGAAAGTTCTTGAACGAAGAGAAGAAATTTTATTGGGATGACCCTTATTTATTCACATATTGTCGTGATCAAATATTTTAAAAATGCATTCCTGCCAATGAGTCCTAATCAAATATTTTAAAAATGCATTCCTAACAATGAGGTAAGTAGTATCATTAAATTTTATCATTCTAAGGCATGTGGGGGTCATTTCTCATTAAGAAAAACAACTGCAAAAATCTTACAAAGTGGATTTTACTGGCCTACCTTGTTCAAGGACTCATATGCATTCTGCAAGACTTGTAAGAATTGTCAAAAGTTGAGATCTATTTCAAAACCTCACATGATGCCTTTAAATCATATTCTTATCATTGAGATCTTTAACTATTGAGGTATAGATTTCATGGGTCCATTTCCTCCATCATTTGATTTCTTATACATGTTAGTCGTAGTAGATTATGTTTCAAAATGGATAAAGGCAATTCCAAGTCAAAACAATGATCATAAAATAGTGATAAAGTTTTTGAAAGAAAATATCTGGAGTCGATTTAGAATCCCTCGAGCCATGATAAGTAATGGTGGAATACAACAACAAGTCACTCGAATCTTTAATGAAGATATATAGAATCATACACAAAGTTGTCACTCCTTATCACCCTTAGACAAGTGAACAAGTTGAGCTTGCTAATAGGAAGATTAAACAGATCTTGGAGAAAACAATGAACTCTAATAGGAAAGACTGGTCGTTAAGACTTAATGATACACTTTAGACTTATCAAACTGTTTATAAAACATCATTAGTTATGTCACCTTATAGACTAATCTACGTAAAACCTTGTCACTTACCTGTGGAACTTGAACATAAAGCTTATTGGGCTATTAAAGCTTTCAATTCAAACCTTGATGATGCTAGTCAGCTGCGAAAATTACAAATAAATAAGCTTAAGAAAATAAGAAATAATGCATATGAAAATTCAAGAATTCATAAAGCAAGAATCAAAGAGTTTCATGACAAGAAAAAACTGGCAAAAACATTCAATGTTGATCAAAAAGTCTTGCTTTACAATTCTAGACTCCATTTATTTCTTAAAAACCTAAGATCAAGATAGAGCAGTCCTTTTATTGTGAAACATGTGTATCCATATGAAACCTGTAATATCGAGAATCCAAAGAATAATAATGTTTTCAAGGTAAATGGACATCGTTTGAAAGTTTATTTTGACAATTTTTCAGTTGAAAATGACTATTAAATTGGATGATTCTGTATATAAAGATTGATTCTTTTCTAACATTGTTTTTGTGTTTTTTTTTGTGATTTTTGTTTAGCTTGTTTCTCTCACCCTGATCAAATGCCAAAAAATGGTACTCCATAACTTAAATTGATTCTTTTAATTTCTCATAGTAACTGATATTTGTGTGTATATTTGTGCAATTCTTTGCTCTTTCCTCTTTTTTTGAATGTCTCCTCCAATTCTCATTTAAAAATAGACACCACTCTTGAAAAATTGAAAAATTATTTTCCGGCTCTACCTCGAAAGCAATTACAAAAATTTACCATGCTAGATGTGCAGGATTAACATTGTTAATGAACCATAGAATTCCTGAAGAGATTCGCTAGCTAATTCTTTTATTTCATACATGCTTAGGATAGGTAAAAACACTTTTGCAAAGAAACGTCGTGCAAAACAACTAAAAGTCTATCATCGATGTGCCAGATGGACTTGCAATGCACAATGTTGTTCTTTAGGAATAGTATCTGTAAATCATGAAGATAAAATACTATTAATTAAGGATGGCCTAAGTAAAGGGTCTTTAGATAATCTTCTACTAACTCTTGAGACGCATCCTAGTGGAGATGTGCATCGTGTAATTCATAATTTA
>NW_011500492.1:101973-103252 GCF_000495115.2 Populus euphratica
CCTTGTTTGCCAGTTTTTAAGAAAACTGGATGGGAAGCCTATCCCCGACCCATAGAGGGCGTTTAAGTCGTTCTTGGACATAAAACTAAGAAAAAATATAAGCCACAATCACAACTATGATTTGAGTCTTAGTTTGTAAAAACTTGTGTCTTTTAGTTTTATTAATAGCATAATACTTATGATTTGTTGTTTTTTATATTTGTTTAAGTGTGTTTCAGGTTTGTCAGTGTGCAGTGTTTCAGGTGATGTCTTTTATACTCTATTTTTCTACCTTGGGACATGAAGGACAATGTCTTATTTTGATGAGGGGGAGAGGTTAGTAGTTGTTATTAAAAAAAACTAATTATGTTTTTTATTATATAAACCATTTGCAAACTGTTGTTACTAAGATAATAGAGTAAGGAGGAATTTTATTGACTTTTAAGACGTATCTTGGTTAATATTTTTCAATGGTGATTTGCAATATTCATTATAAGGTCTATGAAAATACTTCTTGAAATATTCAGGTTTATAAACTCTCGCATTGTTATCACTTAATTTTACTTATATACTCATTTAACATATATTCTTAAACCTTATGATAGTATACAATTTGCAACAAAAAAAAAAGCAAAAACAAATGATGATAATAAAAATGTAGATAAGTTTGGTTTCGTAGCCTCCCTAACTTAAGTTATTAAGCCCAAAATAGTGTTTTAACACCTAATACCCTAAAGTCAACTGACTTAAGAACTATTATCTCAATGCTTGTTACATAGGTTGAGGAGAAAAGCTTAAAGGAATCAAATATTACACTATCTACGTATCAGTATTCATAACCCGAGTTACTAAGCTTGTAGGAATATCTTAACACGTAATGCCCTAAGACCAACTGGTCTAGAAATCATTAGCCGAAAGCTTGTTACATGTGTTAAAGATGCATTGTGTTTTAAGTTATATTTATATATATTAAAAAAATAATAATAATAATCTCAACTAAAGGAAGTTAACCTTAAACATTAAAACAAAAATTTTGTTTTCTTTCAAGAAAAGCCACATAACTATGTGTTGATTTATTAAACACAAAAGGAAGGTTTATTAATATCTTGTTTAAAAGATATTGAACAAATATATAAATTTAATGAGAGTTTGTTTATCTGAATAGATTAATCAAAGTGGAATGATGAATTCCTTATTTTATGGAATTTACAAATTATTTTTCTATTTTAACACTTTAATTACTAAGAACTAATAATAAATGGTTGGGGGTGTGATTAGTACTTAAAAGTGCAGTTTTATC
>NW_011500492.1:103391-103900 GCF_000495115.2 Populus euphratica
ATAATAACATATCTAATAATATAAGATACCTTTAATTTATAGTAAATGTTCATCTTAAATGCAAGCCTATCACATAAATGAAAGGATTAATTGATGAGTTTAAGAACTAAAATTGAAAAGATAAAGAGATGGTCAAACTTAGAAAAGATATGTTGGTGCAGTCCAAACCGGAACACTGTTCAGTAATTGGGTTATATCTAGAGCTATACATATCTGATTTAAGTCCATCTTATATGGATGGAAAGGCAAGAAAAAGGCCTACAACTTTCATATGGAGGTCTGTTATAAAAAGGCCGTTTTCAAGTCCAAATTATAGCAACAACAAAGAAGTCTAAATCTGTCCTGCGGCCCAAATATTGTTCAGTGTTCAACCTATATCTTGAGTTATAGAAGTCCAAATGACCTCATTTTTCTTTTTCTGAAAAGCTGAGATAATTTCCTAGAACTTTCATGTATAAGTGGCTCCAATTTTGACGTTATCAATGACGTTTTGGGCAGACAAGAGAAGA
>NW_011500492.1:104941-140715 GCF_000495115.2 Populus euphratica
TTAGAAAATCTATACTTGCATTTAAGGGAATTTGAGGAGGTCTGCAACACATATAATAATTTAAATTGTAGCATGAACACCATCAGATTAAAGCTTTTTCCTTTTTCATTAAAAGATAAAGCTAAAATATGGCTACAAAATTTGAGACTTGGATCTATTCATATTTGGGATGAAATGCAATAATAGTTTTTAAAGAAGTTTTTTCTTTTTCATAGAACAAACTCTTTCAAAAGACAAATCATCACTTTCACTCAAAAACCAGGAGAAATATTTTACCAATGTTGGGATAGATATCGAGACTTACTTAATATTTACCCTCATCATGGTTTTGAAACATAGAGATTGGTTTCATATTTTTATGAAGGGTTAACACCTGTAGATAGGCAAATGATTGAATTGATGTGCAATAAAACTTTTGAAGTTAAAGACCTTCATGAAGCAATGGAGTACTTAGACTTGTAAGTTGAAAGTGCTTAAAATTAGGACACTGCAGGTACTTATGAGGCACCGAGTAAAACCCAACTTCATATATCTAGTGAAGGTATGTAAAACCTTAGAGAAGATCATGACCTCCTAGTCAAGTTTGCATCTTTAGCTAGAAAAGTCAAAGCACTAGAATTAAAAAAAATTGGTTAATTAAAATCTGTTTAAGATATTGTATGTTAAATCTGTGAAACAAATGAACACTCAACCAATAACTGTCCAACCTTGCTTTTTTTAAGGAATATCTCCATGAATAAGTCCATGCTTTAAACAGTTACCAAAGGCTCAACAATAACTTATACTCCACAAATATACAACCCTGATTGAAGAAATTATCTAAATTTTAGTTGGAAAAATAAGAACAACAATACACAAACTTCACAACCATCATTTCAAACACATTGTAATTTTTAAAATTCTCATAAATATACATCTCTTTATACTCCTCTCCTATAAAATAAAACAACTCCAAATATAAAAACAACACTTCAACTCGTAGATTCTGTTCTATTTGGATTTTTCTTACAAAAAAGCGCAACACAAAGAAACAAAGAACAAGGCATTCTAGCAAATTACAGTAGATGGGAATACTAAAGTTGGAATTATGGAAAACAGAACATAGAAGGGTATGGACTCTGGATTAAACATTTAAAGGGCTTGCACATAGAAACTATCGGATGAGATAGCAAAATATGCAGCACAAAAGAAATCCTATTTTGCAGACTCAATTACCCAAATCACCTGTCACACACTGTAATACATTAATAGTATCTTAGCTTAATTAGCAAAGCAGAAGCTCATAGTAGATAACAAACACCATAATAGAACTAATCTATTTACTAAAAGAAACAAGAAAAGCATTACAAGCTCCATAATCTGTTAAGCTCTAGTGATCTAGTGATCACCCCATTCAATTTTGTCCCTGATATTTGCCAGCACCTCTTTAGACTCCCTCAACAACTTGATACTTGTGTTCAGCCTCTCACGCTTGCTAGCAACAGATGGAGGTTCCTCTAACATTCTTTCTACTGCAACACCACCACCAGTGCCCAACAACGCATTAGTAACAATCTCCTTTTCCATCTCCTTGTTCACAAAGTTTCGGATGCTGAGCTGGAGATGCAGAGCCATATTGTCAACCAACCTCATCACAACAATATTCCAGTAAGCAATCAGCCTCATCTTCAAGTCAAAAGCTTCAAGAAGAACATGTTTATGACACCTAAGATCTCCCACTACGACCTCTCTCGAGCCATCAATCGTCACCTTGGAAGATCCAAATGTCGTAATGTTGTCGATGACTACTTGCTGCTGTGCGATGAGCTTGTTCCATTCCTTCATATATTCTGGATTACATGTGTAATCCGTTTCCTTCTCCATCTGGACAATCTCTGTTACCCAATCAATGGACCGGTCTTTCATTTTATCTAGAAGTTTATGGGCCACTTGTACGATAAATAACTGAAGTTGGTGATAGTTCGCCGAGTGATGATTCAAAACTGAAATGACCACACCTCCAATGTAAGCCCACACTTTTTCAACAAACCCTATTGGTAGTTCTGATATTTCTTCAACCTTTTGCTTCAGGATGGTAAGGATGGCAGTGTTAGGAAGGATATTTGGCAATTGAATCCCTTTTGTTTCCTCCAAAACCTCAATCTCATTTATCAATCTTGTATTTAACTTTGTTTCTTTTATTTTATTTCTTCTTCTTTTGTTTTTTTTCTTTTATTCTACTCTTACACGTGCATGAAAGTGTGGTCACGTATATTAAGTGATAGACTTTGTAGGGTATCCTCATTATTTTCAAAAAATATGGTCGAAGAAGATAACCAATCGCTTCATAATGAGAATAATGAGAATAATTGTGTTAAAACACTTAGAGACCACATGAATCCCACAAGAACAAGTGCACCATCATGTATAGTTTTTTCCCCTGATGCATCTCATTTTAATTTTAAGTCAGATGTTATTCAACTTTTATCTTCTTTTTATGGCTTAGATTTAGAAAATTCATACATGCATTTAAGGGGATTTGAGAAGGTCTGCAACACGTATAATGACTCAAATTGTAGCATGAACACCATTAAATTAAAGCTTTTTTCTTTTTCATTAAATTAAAGCTTTTTTCTTTTTCATTAAAAGATAAAGCTAAAATATGGCTACAAAATTTGAGACTTGGATCTATTCATATTTGGGATGAAATGCAATAATAGTTTTTAAAGAAGTTTTTTCTTTTTCATAGAACAAACTCTTTCAAAAGACAAATCATCACTTTCACTCAAAAACCAGGAGAAATATTTTACCAATGTTGGGATAGATATCGAGACTTACTTAATATTTACCCTCATCATGGTTTTGAAACATAGAGATTGGTTTCATATTTTTATGAAGGGTTAACACCTGTAGATAGGCAAATGATTGAATTGATGTGCAATAAAACTTTTGAAGTTAAAGACCTTCATGAAGCAATGGAGTACTTAGACTTGTAAGTTGAAAGTGCTTAAAATTAGGACACTGCAGGTACTTATGAGGCACCGAGTAAAACCCAACTTCATATATCTAGTGAAGGTATGTAAAACCTTAGAGAAGATCATGACCTCCTAGTCAAGTTTGCATCTTTAGCTAGAAAAGTCAAAGCACTAGAATTAAAAAAAATTGGTTAATTAAAATCTGTTTAAGATATTGTATGTTAAATCTGTGAAACAAATGAACACTCAACCAATAACTGTCCAACCTTGCTTTTTTTAAGGAATATCTCCATGAATAAGTCCATGCTTTAAACAGTTACCAAAGGCTCAACAATAACTTATACTCCACAAATATACAACCCTGATTGAAGAAATTATCTAAATTTTAGTTGGAAAAATAAGAACAACAATACACAAACTTCACAACCATCATTTCAAACACATTGTAATTTTTAAAATTCTCATAAATATACATCTCTTTATACTCCTCTCCTATAAAATAAAACAACTCCAAATATAAAAACAACACTTCAACTCGTAGATTCTGTTCTATTTGGATTTTTCTTACAAAAAAGCGCAACACAAAGAAACAAAGAACAAGGCATTCTAGCAAATTACAGTAGATGGGAATACTAAAGTTGGAATTATGGAAAACAGAACATAGAAGGGTATGGACTCTGGATTAAACATTTAAAGGGCTTGCACATAGAAACTATCGGATGAGATAGCAAAATATGCAGCACAAAAGAAATCCTATTTTGCAGGCTCAATTACCCAAATCACCAGTCACACTGTAATACATTCATAGTATCTTAGCTTAATTAGCAAAGCAGAAGCTCATAGTAGATAACAAACACCATAATAGAACTAATCTATTTACTAAAAGAAACAAGAAAAGCATTACAAGCTCCATAATCTGTTAAGCTCTAGTGATCTAGTGATCACCCCATTCAATTTTGTCTCTGATATTTGCCAGCACCTCTTTAGACTCCCTCAACAACTTGATACTTGTGTTCAGCCTCTCACGCTTGCTAGCAACAGATGGAGGTTCCTCTAACATTCTTTCTACTGCAACACCACCACCAGTGCCCAACAACGCATTAGTAACAATCTCCTTTTCCATCTCCTTGTTCACAAAGTTTCGGATGCTGAGCTGGAGATGCAGAGCCATATTGTCAACCAACCTCATCACAACAATATTCCAGTAAGCAATCAGCCTCATCTTCAAGTCAAAAGCTTCAAGAAGAACATGTTTATGACCCCTAAGATCTCCCACTACAACCTCTCTCGAGCCATCAATCGTCACCTTGGAATATCCAAAGTTCGTAATGTTGTCGATGACTGATTGCTGCTGTGCGATGAGCTTGTTCCATTCCTTCATATATTCTGGATTACATGTGTAATCCGTTTCCTTCTCCATCTGGACAATCTCTGTTACCCAATCAATGGACCGGTCTTTCATTTTATCTACAAGTTTATGGGCCGCTCGTCCGATAAATAACTGAAGTTGGCGATAGTTCGCCGAGTGATGATTCAAAACTGAAATGACCACACCTCGAATGTAAGCCCACACTTTTTCAACAAGCCCTACTGGTAGATCTGATATTTCATCAACTTTTTGCTGCAGGATGGTAAGGATGGCAGTGTTAGGAAGGATATTTGGCAATTGAATCCCTTTTGTTTCCTCCAAAACCTCAATCTCATATATCATAAAATTCTTTGCATGGTCAGAGCACTTACGAAGTTCTGTTGAGAATTGATTGAGCATTTCAACCAATCTAGCAGTGCCGTGCATATCTTTTACATGTGGGTATTCATCAATTTCCCCTCTTACAAGGATTTTCCTCAAAGACTCCCGGGAAGATCCAATAATGCCCGTGAAAGCTGCCACGACCTCAGCAACTGACGACAACCTCCTGGGCATCCCATTCAGCTCTGAAATACAATCTGTCAACCTCTCATCAATCTTTCTGATGATACCAGGCAAACACTTGGCAATAATACTGGCCTGAATTCGCACCAGTTTTTGAGCCAAAACTTGAATGCCCACTGTAGATTTATCAATCTTGGACAAAAGTTGATGTGTAGCAAACAGTGCAGCTTCTTCCTTCCTTGCATCCTCGTAAGACTCATTACCAATACGGTTTCTAACACACACATAACCAAGGCCTATATTCACATCATTTCTATTGACCTTCTCAGGTAACCCTTCAGGTGATTTGTCAACCTTTGTAACCACAGCAAGAGTCCTCTCACCCTTCTTGTCGACTTTCTGTGACATCATTATGGATTCACATGTGGAAAAATCAACGCTCGCAGACAAAACATTAAGGATAACACTCTCATCAGGACTAATATACTTCATTATAATATTTGCTATCTGCTCATAGATATCTTCAGGTTGACCATGAACAGGAACTCTTGTAATTCCAGGGAGATCAACAAGAGTAAGATCAGGAACACCATTCTTTTTCACTACAAGAGTTAATTCAGTGTTAGATATGCCCTTACCGTTGCCTGCAATCTCATCAGTGGCAAGATTGATAGCATTAGCAACGTGGGCTTCATCAGTAGGCACTGTTTTGTCATTGAACTGCAAGAAAATATCTGGGACAAGAGATGGATGATGTTTAAGCCTCATAATGAGAGGCACTCTAGTGCAAATGCCATCGCCACGAGGAAGATGGATACAAGCCAATGATTCAAGAACACTGGATTTGCCTGAAGATTGATCGCCAACAACAACAATGGTTGGAAGTTGTATGCCTTCTTTCACTACCTGGAGTTGCCTCAGCCTGTCCACCGCATCAAGGAGAGGTGTGATACGGTCGTTGTAATATGAAACAATTGGTACATGATCATGAAAAATAGCCTCATGTTCAACATGAACTTCTACTTCTTTATTTACTGATGCATGTGATTCAACTTCGTATTCTTCAACTCCTTCCCTTTTTGAAGAAGGCTTGCCTCCACTCATTTTCTCTAGAAAAGATCAGACAGGGATAGAAGAAGAGAGAGATTTTTATATGGAAAGAGTTTGAAGATTGGTATGGTCTTGGAAAGAAAAGACGGAAGGGAAGACGTATTTTATAGCAGAGGAGGTTTTCATTTAACTGCAAAATTAAGATAATTAATTGCAAAATTACGATATAGAGATTTTCAATATAGCTCTCAAATTAATATATTTATCAATTAGGTCCCTATAGGAGAAGCATTATCCATTCTTCCTTTAGTGGAAACACTTACTTCGTTTGATTAATATAAAAAGTCAGATTTCCCTCAAAATCCCATCCTTTTATTGCATTAATTTTGCATGCAATCTAAACATGGAAACCCGTACGAACGAAGGAGTTCAATCGAGGATTAATGTCAAATACTTTGAAGACCAAATTCAAAAGCTATATAGTTTAGACACTTAGTTGAGAATTGGTTCGTAGGTGAGAAGTTAATTCGAGCTTTGCTCTTAAGATAATTATCAAGCCTCGGAATGTTATGGTCTTTGACATGAATAATTTCTTTCCATTTCTAAATATTGTTTTCATTGCTGAGAAAAATAGTACATAAGGTGAATCGAATAACCTCCAACAAAAGAAAAGTATAAAGAAAAATAACCTCCAACAAAAGTAACCTCAACATCAACCTAAACTAAATCTTTTATTTAGATAATATTATAAGAGCACATCTCTCGTATTAGTATGGTGAATTCAAAGAAAGGACTAAATCGAATAACCTCAACATCAACCTAAACTAAATATTTTATTTAGATAATATTATAAGAGCACATCTCTCGTATTAGTATGGTGAATTCAAAGGAATTAATTTATTTAAGTATCTTATATACTATCTTCTAAGTGCCAATTAAAAGAACCAAGAAAATGAACATATCTCATTAACTATAAGATTAAACTTAAGATAGAAATTTTTAAAAGAGCTAAAACAATCAATTAAGTGAACTTTAGACCAAATTAATTTGACCTTAAAAATCAAATTACTTGAATATTATTAAAGCAAATCAACACCTTAACTTGGTGATAAAGTAAGAAAAAAAAGATCGAGAATTATTAAAGCAAATTCAAAGGGATGTTTAGTATAATTATTAACTTGGTGATATTTGTGTTTGGGGAAAAATAAAAATTGCTAGTAATATATGTTTACGTACTATATTGGTTCATTCTTAGGAATTCATAAAGAATTTGAAAAATAAACAAAGCTTAGAGCTAGAGGTGATTCGCCAAGCTTCCTCTGTTTCTCCATTGCAGAGGTTTGAAATCATTAAGAAGATCAAATACTGTCAAGATCATTGAGTATTTTAGAAACTTGCAGGTGAGACATATACCTCAAGGAAAAATTACTGTCGATACAGTAATAGCACCTTCTAAAATGGATATCAGACAACCATATCAAGTACTTTGATAAAGAAATCAAGTAAAGGGTTTGGTTATGCCCCTGCGGTGCACCTGCGTATCAATTGCTACTGTCGGATTGTTTGCTCGAGAGGAAACCATAAAATAATTTATGATAAAAAAATTATTAGTTTGAATCTTATTTAATAATTCTAAATTTTAAATTAAATTAATTATTTAATATAATATTAGAATTTTGATAAATAAGTAATTTTGAATTTAAATCTTAATATTTTATTTATTTAATAAAAATTAAATATAATATGATATGAATCTATATAAATTTTAAACTTAAAAACTTTTTATTTAAAAAACTATATAAATTATATCTTAAAATTTCATTTAAAAACTTCAAATATTATTACTTTTTACCAACTGCATTTTTTTTTTTTATGAGGACACTTTCTAAAAACTGTTTTTCAAATTATTATCTTAGACTGCTAATAATGTCAATAATATTGTTGCGTTAACAATTTATTTTTCTTTATGTTTTTAGTTTATTTCATAAAATATAAATAATACCTTCTGATTTTTAATTAAAAAAATTATAATACATGAAACATATTCATAACATAATTAATTTTTCATATTAGATATTAACTTAAAATTCACCCACAACATATTTGTGTTTTTGAATTAAAAAGGAATCATGAGATTTTAAAATGTATCTACAACAATAGTATTTGAATCCAAAAACTTTAGTCCCCGAATGATAGAAATTTAACCAAGAAAACTAGAAAATTATCATTTGGTTTAATTTTATACTTTGATATAATATTTTTAATATATACAGTCTTATATTATTTTTTTTATTCAATTAATTTAATATGTATTTATTTTTTATTATTTGATTAAATAATAAAATTATTTTGATAAATAAATTCAACAAACACAATCTAGAAAATATATCATCTTATAAAATTAAATATCTTAATTTACACATATTTCTTAATGTTTTGTTTTTTTATTTATTAACAAAAATAAATGCATGCATAATTTTTTTTATTTTTACTTAGAATTTATGTTAACTATGAAAATATATTGGAAAAAACTTGTATATAAATATTTTGTTAAAAAAAAAAATCTAATGTGCAGTTAAGCACAAATCAATATCTAGCTCTAAAAGCAAAATAAGCATTTATTGCTTCAAATTTTTTTGATCAGTAACAAAAAACACGTCTCTCTTTTTACGAAGGGTAGATTTGCCAAGTATTATATAGCTCATTAGCAATAAACTTGACAATAATTAATTGTGGCTAACTTCCACTGATGGTAGCAGAACTAAAATGATGCACTGTGCTTAATTTCTTTATTTGGACTTGGGAGTTTTAGCATTCGGATAGAATACCCGTCGTAGTATATAAACTGGTTTTTTTTATTCCCCGATGCAATGGCCAGTGACCTTTTCCCATGACTGCGCTTCCAGTATCAGCCTAGTTTTACAACGGTTCTTGAAGTATCCACCGTTTAAACACGGCAAAACATTCTGCAGGCTTGTGTTCGGGAGCAGTGTGCCCACCACATTGTTGACGTAAACTCAATCCAGAAAGTCAAGGAAAGCAGCTATTAGCTGGCACCGCCCAGCCACCAACCAACCAGCCGCCAGCTTCATGCTCTTAGCCGCTTTCACACCGTCGGCCACAACTGCCTTCACACTTGAAGGTTGAATTTTCTTATTTTGATTTTGTGTATAAATAGGCAGTTAAACTTATGCAATTAAGTGTGGAGAGATTGAGAGAAACACTAGAGAGAAAGAGAGAAAGAAAGAGGGGTTGTTATTGTAAGCTTGTTGTTCTTGAAATAAAAGAGTGTGTTTTATCCCCTCTGAGTGTTTCAAAACCACCACAAGTGGTTTCTCCCACCAACAATTGGTATCAGAGCCCCGTTTGTCAGAAAACAGAGGTATTTTTGGGAAATATCCGAATTTTCAAAGCTGTCAAAAACAAGTTTTGATCATTCCAAAGTGTAGAGCTCATCAATACGAACTCAACGGTGCAAAAATCAGATCAATCGGAGCACGGGGTGGACCACACTCTCTGTCTGAAGTTTCAGCACTGTAGCCCACGCGCCCCGAGGAAGAAGACGAGTGAGCCACACGCGCGCCATATTTGAGCGGCGTCGAGCCAAGCCTCAAGCCGAGCCGCGAGCCATATTCCGAAGCCGAGCTGAGCTCCAAGCCATATTCCGAAGCCAAGCCAAGCTCCGAGCCATATTCTAAAGTCAAAGTCAAAAAGAATATTCCCGGTTCAACCCAGCAAACCACCCGAATTGGTTTTGGGACCGGTTCACCCCATTTTTGACCCGTTTGCTACAAAGTCAGACCGGTTCCCTACTATTTGGACCATTCCGGATCCATCTACGGTGTCGGTTTTGCCAAATTCAACTCCCAAAAGGTGATATAGTCATTTAAAGAGCAAAATGACTACAGAAAATGCACAAACACTCATCCCGAAGCTAACCAAAGAGAACTATGATAGTTGGTGCATCAGATTGAAGGCATTCCTTGGTTCACAAGAGTGTATAGACATTGTGCAATATGGTTATGAGGAACCAAAGTCCAAAGAATCAGAAGATGCTCTACTAGAGGTACAGAAGCAAGTCCTCAAAGCCAATAGAAAGAAAGACAACAAAGCAAAGACCATCATTTATCAAGGTCTTGATGAAGCGACATTTGAAATCATTGCTTCCGCAGAAACATCAAAAGAAATATGGGAGGCTCTCCAACAAAAATACAAAGGTGCTGACAGAATAAAGAAGATTCATCTCCAATCTTTACGAGGTGAATTTGAATTATTACAAATGAAGTCCTCAGAATCCATTTCTGATTATCACACAAGAATTATAGTGATAGTCAATCAGATGAGAAGAAATGGAGAAGCCCTTTCAGATGCTCGAATTACTGAGAAAATTTTGAGATCCCTAGATCCAAAATTTGATTTTGTTGTTGTTGTTATTGAAGAGTCCAAAGAAGTGGACAAGTTAATAGTGGATGAACTTATGAGTTCTTTGCAAGCTCATGAGTAGAAGATTGTAAAAAGAAATGGAGATAAGGCAATTGAGCATGCCTTACAAGCAAAGTTGTCTCTCAAAGACAGGTATGAGCAAGGGGAGACTTCAACAAGTGGATACACCACTCGAGGAAGAAGTCAACAAACATGAGGAGGATTTCAGCGATTTCAAGGCAGAGGTTCTTGGAATACAGGTTTTAGAGGAAGAGGTGGTAAAAACACCATTAGAGGAGGTCGAGGACAACAAGCATTCACTCCTAGAGGAAGAGGAGGCGGTTACAATAACCGTGATAAAAGGAATATCCAGTGTTATAATTGCAATCAATTTGGCCACTATACCACTGAATGTCAAAAGAAAGCTCCACTGGAGATACGTGAGTGAGTCAACTATGCAAAAGAGGATGTCAACAGTAGAGGAGCAGCTGCATTATTTGTCCAACCAGGACTTGACAAGAATCAAGAGAATATTTGGTATCTTGATTCTGGAGCCAACAATCATATGTGTGGCCAATGAGATTTATTTAGTGATCTAGATGAGACCATACAAGGTTTTGTCACCTTTGGAGATACGTCACAAGTTCCATTCAAAGGTAAAGGCAACATCCCAATTAAGTTGAAGAATGGCGATTATAGCTACATTGCCGATGTCTACTATGTCCCAGCCATAAAGCAGAACTTGGTGAGTATAGGTCAACTTTTGGAGAGAGGCTATACACTTTACATGAAGAATTGTCATCAGATAATTACAGACTACAATAGGAGATTAATTGCCTATGTGAAAATGTCCAAGAATAGGATGTTTCCTTTAAACATCCAATATGATGCAGCAAAGTGTTTGAGTGACATCACCAATAGTGAAGAATGGCTTTGGCACCTAAGGCTTGGACATCTGAATTTCACAAGTCTGAAGATGCTAGCAAGCAAGAAGATGGTCAAAGGTATGCCCCAGATCGATCATCTAGAAGAAGTCTGTGAGAGTTGTGTCCTCAGCAAATATCACAGATCCAGTTTTGCCAAAGAAGTCAACTAGAAAGCAAACAAGCCACTGGAGTTAGTACACACAGATGTGTGTGGTCCTATAAAGCCTATGTCGATTGGACAAAATAGGTACTTCCTCACTTTCATTGAAGATTTTAGCAGAAAGACTTGGGTATATTTTTTGAAGAGGAAGTTAGAAGTGGTCAATTGTTTTAAAGATTTTAAAGCAATTGTTGAGAAGCAAAGTGGCTATAAGATCAGAACCGTGAGATCTGATCAAGGTGGAGAATATACAGCAAATGACTTTGAAGCATTTTGTACACAACAAGGCATCAGACATCAAACAACACCAGCTTATACACCACAGCTGAATGGTGTAGCTGAGAGGAAGAATCGAACAATTCTTGATATGGCAAGAAGTCTACTCAAAGCAAAGAAGCTGCCCAAGCAATACTGGGCTGAAGCTGTATCATGTGCAGTATATTTGCTGAACCACGGCCCAACCAGAAGTTTGCAAGCTGTCACTCCACAAAAAGCATGGAGTGGTCACAAACCAAGTGTTACTCATCTTCGAGTCTTTGGTTGTGTGGCATATGCAAAGATCCCAGATGCAAGAAGGACCAAACTCGATGATAAAAGTGAGAAATGCATCTTTGTCGGATATGGTGAGAGAAGAATGGGATACAAGCTGTATAATCCCATCACCAAGAAGGTAATTATGAGCAGAGATGTTATCTTTGAAGAAGATAAAACTTGGCAATGGAATGATGACCAAGAAGCAGTTAAATGGATCAGCACTGATTTGATCCTTGAAGATGAAGAAGTACCAACAATACTTGCAGAAGGTCCAATAGTATCAGAAGATGAGCCACAAAGTCCGGTACACAGATTTCCTGTATTCAACAGGAGAAACATGCCAGAATCATCATCAACACCATCATTACCAGAACCATCATCAGAAGGACCAAGAAGGATGAGAAATCTAGAAGAGCTGTATGACGCCACTCAAATAATGGAAGATACAACTTTATTTTGTTTCTTTGCAGATAGTGACCCACTTAGCTTCAATGAAGCTATCACAGAAGAGAAGTGGATAAAAGCAATGGATGAAGAAATACATGCCATTGAGAAGAATGATACCTGGAAGCTGACTTATCTACCAGAAAACAAGAAAGCAATAGGTGTCAAATGGGTCTATAAGACAAAGAAGAATGCAAAAGGAGAAGTGCAAAGATACAAAGCAAGATTAGTGGTGAAAGGCTACAAACAGAGAGAAGGCATTGATTATGGAGAAGTGTTTGCTCCAGTAGCCCGGCTAGAGACAATCAGATTGATGATCTCATTAGCAGCACAACATAGATGGAAGATCTATCAACTTGATGTGAAGTCAGCATTTTTGAATGGCTTCCTAGAAGAAGAGATCTATGTTGAACAACCACTTGGATACATTGATGCTGAAAATAAAGGCAAAGTATACAAGTTGAAGAAAGCCCTCTACGGTTTGAAGCAAGCTCTGCGTGCTTGGAATACCAGAATTGATAGGTATTTTCAAGATAATGGATTTGAAAAATGTCCATATGAACACGCAATTTATGTGAAGAAAGAAGCAGATGGCAGCATATTATTTGTGTGCCTATATGTTGATGACTTGATATTCACCGGCAACAATCCTATCATGTTCGAAGACTTCAAGAAAAGCATGGTACAAGAGTTTGAGATGACAAACATTGGTCTGATGGCACATTTTCTTGGCTTAGAAGTGGTGCAGAAAAAAGAAGGGATTTTTGTATCCCAAAGCAGTTATGCCAAAGATATTCTTGAAAGGTTCAAGATGGAAAGCTGCAATCCGGTATCAACTCCAGTTGAGAATGGAGTGGAATTGAGGAAAAGTAAAGTTGGAAATGTTGATCCAACTTACTTTAAAAGCTTGGTAGGAAGCTTAAGGTACTTGACATGTACCAAACCAGATATACTCTACGGAGTCGGACTGATCAGTAGATATATGGAGAAGCCAGACCAGTCTCATTTGAATGCAGCCAAGAGAATTATTCGCTACATCAAAGGCACAATAAATGAAGGTATGTTTTATACCTCAAGTACAAATTTCAATTTTACTGGCTACTCGGATAGTGATTGGGGTAGAGATCTGGATGAAAGAAAAAGTACAACAGGGTTTGTATTTTTCGTGGGAGATACATCTTTCACATGGTCATTCAAGAAGCAATCAATTGTCACGCTATCAAGCTGTGAAGCTGAGTATGTTGCTGCCAACTCAGCTGTATGCCATTTAATATGGTTAAGGAATTTGCTGAAGTTTTTGGGATTTCCTCAAGAAAATCCTACAGAGATTTATATCGATAATCGATCAGCGATTGCATTGGCAAAGAATCTGGTGTATCATGAAAGAAGTAAACATATTGATACACGTCATCACTTTATCCGAGAGCATGTAAAGAACAAAGAAGTCGAGCTGATATCCTGCAAGATAGATGATCAAGTTGCAGATATCTTTACCAAGCCATTGAAAAGAGAAGTATTTATCAAATTGAAATTCATGCTTGGAATGACATCCCTCGATTGAGTTTAAGGGGGAGATTTGTTGAAGTAAACTCAATCCAGAAGGTCAAGGAAGGCAGCCACCAACTGTCACCACCCAGCCACCAACCGACCAGCCGCCAACCGCCAGCCACCAGCCGCCAGCCACCAGCCGCCAACCGCTTTCACACCGTCAGCCACAACCGCCTTCACACTTGAAGGTTGAATTTTCTTGTTTTGATTTCGTGTATAAAGAAGCAGTTAAACTTATGCAATTAAGTGTGGAGAGATTGAGAGAAAAAGAGAAAGAAAGAGGGGTTGTTATTGTAAGCTTTTCATTATTGTAAGCTTGTTGTTCTTGAAATAAAAGAGTGTGTTTTATCCCCTCTGAGTGTTTCAAAGCCACCACAAGTAGTTTCTCCCACCAACACACCCTACATGTTAGCCAAACAATGAAGTCCAAAATATGCGCTAGAAATTGAGTGTTAGAATCATCTGTGCAAGAAACAATGGAGAAATTCTGAATTTCTTACCATCACAGTCACAAATGTCAACTAACTAGAGTAAGTCCTCGTGTATCTACGCGCACATGCTCAAGTCAAACATCCAGATCACTCATTTTCTTCATTTAATAAGCTCTTTTAACAGGCAGATTAAGAGCTAGAGAAGAGTCAAAGAATGCCAGCAAATTGATCAAAACAAATATTCATTTGAAGAACATACCCTACAACTTGACCTTGAAAGTGTCATGGATGCCAGTCATCAACAATAGAGTAGTTTAAAGATCTTATCCATGCATGAGTTCCCAAGAATGGTATCACCATATCATGATCGCCACTGTTCAACACAATGAGAGACTGTATCAACCATAGGATTAAGGAAAAGAATTACAGTGTCATAACCAATTAATTAACATGTGAGATATGAAAAAAACAACCTGTAGATCAATCTGCGGTGACCCTTTATCCCAAGGTCTGTATGATACTTGATGCTGCTCTTAATTTCTTCAGTATAAGGTAATTTATAATTGCATCGTTGCCATTCCCTTATACTTCCCTGCATCAAAATAGGGTTGCATTATTCTCTCAAAGATTTCTTGCTAGTTAAAATTCTTACTATTACTCTCAATCCCATACCTCTCACACATGGAGTGCTTGGCGGACATTATCGTTGTTGGCCCACTATGTACCAAGGAGTTTTGCATAAGTTTGTAGGCACGAAGGATGGTTTTCAAAATAAAACGAGGACGAGAAAAGAAGTTAGCATAAACTCATCAAAAAGAACATCTGTTAATTATGTGTATTCTCCTTGTTCTTGATCTGTCAGTATTTCAAACCATAATTGTTGGCACTTGATAATTTGTAATTGTATAATTAATTGTCTCCTCTTAATATTCGGCAGATTGTTAGCAGAAACAACTTCCTAAATTAGCCTACTTCTATTCCTTTTTTAAACTAGTTTCCCAGATAGTGTAGGTGTAGGAACTCTTGTATATATATGAACCCTTGTTGTACAGAAGAACATAAGGAAGTTTTTAATATTTCTACAACAATGTTGTGATGGTGTGACCTACATATTTTATATAGTAGTAACTGGTTAAATGTGTAGCTTTAAAGATTATTGTTTCTTGTCTTGGCAATTTCTTAATTTCATTGCATCTATGTCTGTGTATTGCACATTAGAAGGAAGAAGAAGGGAATTTACACGGCATCCGATTGTTGGAAGATCAGCTTCGAAATGGAGGAATTCTTGACAGCTCTCGTCAAGACATCTTCTTTTGCCCAAAACATTTATCTGGTGTGGGGGAACACGAGGACACTTGCGTTCCAAAACATGTGAATCTTCAATATCTGAAATGCACTGAGAAAGCGAATGGCTCTATTTGAATTAGCAATGAGTTCCGGGGAAAAACATGAAGGGGATTTCGCACCCCACGACAAACAATATATAATCTGATTGGAACCTCCTTTGTGTGTGGTTTCCAATTGAATAATAAAAGTTTATTCTATTCTTGTTTGACATACCATTATTAGATCATCTAATATTGACATTTGTTGTTATCATTGTTTAATCCTTACATTAATCTTCCATCACATTAATCTTTCATCTCAAAGCTCTCATCTTCGTCGTCATCATCATCTTTATTATTATTATTATTATCATGGATTTGTTGTTGTTGTGTTATTGTTATTTATAATTTATACAATTAACCTAATTGTGGTTCGACCTCAATCTTGCCGGGTTATTTATTACTTCGACATTCCTACACTTAGGAGAAGACATCAGTCTTTTGGTCATGTCAAGTTTTTAGCGCCGTTACCGGGGAGGTAAGTTCTTATATAAATTATAGTATTTATTTTATTTTCTCTTTTTACTTTCTTGTATTTGACTTTGTTTCTTTTATTTTGTTTCTTCTTCTTTTGTTTTTTTTCCTTTTATTCTACTCCTACACTTGCATGAGAGTGTGGTCATGTATATGAAGTGGTAGACTTTGTAGGGTATCCTCATCATTTTCAAAAAATATGGTCAAAGAAGATAACCAGTCACTTCATAATAAGAATAATGAGAATAATCGTGTTAGAACACTTAGAGACCATATGAATCCCACAAGAACAAGTGCACCATCATTTATAGTTTTTCCCCCTGATACATCTCATTTTAATTTTAAGCTAGGCATTATTCAACTTTTATCTTCTTTTCATGATTTAGATTTAGAAAATTCATACTTGAATTTAAGAGAATTTGAGGAGATCTGCAACACGTATAATAACTCAAATTGTAGCATGAACACCACTAGATTAAAGCTTTTTTTCTTTTTCATTAAAAGATAAAGTTAAAACATGGCTACAAAATTTGAGACCTGGATTTATTCGTATTTGGGATGAAATGTAATAACAATTTTTAAAGAATTTTTTCCCTTCTTATAGAACAAACTCTTTCAAAAGACAAATCACCACTTTCACTCAAAAACCAGGAGAAACATTTTACCAATGTTGGGATAGATATTGAGACTTACTTAATACTTGCCCTCATCGTGGTTTTGAAATATAGAGATTGGTTTTACATTTTTATAAAAGGTTAACACCTATAGATTCAAATGATTGAATTGGTGTGCAATGGAACTTTTGAAGATAAAAACCCTCATGAAGTAATGGAATACTTAGACTTGTAAGCTGAAAATGCTTAAAATTGGGACACCACAGATAATTATGAGACACCAAGTAAAACTCAATCTCATACATCTAGTAAAAGTATGTAAAACCTTAGGGAAGGTCATGACCTCCAAGTCAAGTTTGCATCTTTAGCTAGAAAAGTCGAGACACTAGAATTAAAAAAGAGTGGCTAATTAAAATCTTTTTAAGACATTGTATGTCAAATCTGTGAAATAAATGAACACTCAACCAATAACTGTCCAACCTTGCTTTTTTTTAAGGAATGTCTTCATGAACAAGCTCATGCCTTAAACAGTTTTCAAAAACCCAACGATAACCCATACTCGCAAACATACAACTCTGGTAGGAGAAATCACCCAAATTTCAGTTGGAAGAGTGAGAACAACAGTGCACAAACTTCACAACCATCATTTCAAGTATATTATAATTTTCAAAATTCATATAGATATATACCTCTTTATACTTCTCTCCTATAAAATAAAACACCTCCAAATATAAACACGACACTTCAACTCGTAGATTCTGTTCTATTTAGATTTTTGTTACAAAAAAGCACAACACAGAAGAAACAAAGAACAAGGCAACCTGGCAAATTACAGTAGATGGGAATACTAAAGTTGGAAATATGGAAAACAGAACATAGAAGGGTATGGATGATTGATACTTAAAAGAGTATTTTTATCAAGGTTTTATATTATCATTTTGCACTTGAAGTATCAATAACTCCTTAACTAAAGCATGTTTTATAATAATATATCTAATAATATAAGATACCTTTAATTTATGATAAATGTTCATTTTAAATGCAGGCCTATCACATAAATGAAAGCATTGATTGATGAATTTAAGAACTGAAATTGGAAGGACAAAGAGATGGCCAAACTTAGAAAAGAGATGTCGGTGCAATCCAAACCGGAATACTGTTTGGTAATTGGGACATATCTGGAGCTGTATATCTCAGATTTAGGTCTGCTTTATATGGATGGAAAGGTAAGACATAGGCCTACAACTTTCATATGGAGCCCAAGATCTAAAAAGACTATTTTCAAGTCCAAATTGTAGCAACAATAAAGAAGTCCGAATTTATCCTCCAGTCCAAGCACTGTTTAGTATTTTGGCCATATCTGGAGTTCTAGAAGTCAAAATGAGCTGAATTTTTTACACGATAAAGCTGAGATAATTTTCTACAAAAGTGGCTCCAATTTGGACATTATCAATGATGTTTTGGGCAAACAAGAGAAGATAAGGATTGTCACCAAGTCAAGAGTTGGTCACCCACTCATTAATTAGTCATCAAATCAATAGTTCCCATTTTTGGCCTATAAAAGGAGGTATTTGCCATGCATTTAGGCATCTTGGTTTCCAGATCAAGATCATGCTCTTGCTTTCTCTCTTTGTATTTTTTGTAATGTTTATGTTTTGCTTTCATTAATATCAAGTTTATGTCTTTCATTTCCTTTCATTTACTTAGCTAACTTTTATCTTATTTATGTTCTTATTTTGTTTATTTATTTTTCTTTCTTTTATTATGTTTAGCTAAGTTTATTATGTCAAGGTGAAAAGGTTACACTAATGGTGTAAGAATAAGTATAATGTAAACTCAATATGAACTTTAATGTTTGATACTAACATGTTTTGTATTTGTTATCTTGTTCACTCTTTAATACTTTGCTTGTTAAATGACTAATCTTGATTTATGTTGTATACACTTGGTACAACAAATGCTTGGCACTTTCATAGTCCATACTGTATGGTATAACCGACACCTGAGCTATGAAAGGAACTTGATTTGTTGTTAACATAAGTTATAATCATGAATGTTTGACGAGATTTACAAGTATTAGCATTAATCGAATAAGATGACTAATGTAATCATGTTAACAATCTATAATCAGATTGGAACCTTCTTTGTGTGTGGTTTCCAATTGACTAATAAGAGTTTATACTATATTTGTTTGACATACCATTAGTGGATCCTCTAACCTTGACATTTATTGTTATCGTTATTAAATCTTTACGTTAAAATTTCATCTCAAAGTTCTTATCTTCTTCTTCTTCTTCTTCTTCTTCTTTATTATTATTATTATTATTATTATTATTACTACTACTACTACTACTACTATTATTAGTACTATTATTATTGTTGTTGTTGTTGTTATTGTTGTTGTTGTTGTTATTACTATTATTATTGTTGTTGTTGTTATTGTTGTTGTTGTTGTTATTACTATTATTGTTGTTGTTGTTGTTGTTGTTGTTGTTGTTGTTGTTGTATTATTGTTATTTATAATTTGTACAACTAACCTCCCTGTGGTTCGACTCCGGTCTTACCGGGTTATTTATTACTTCGATATTCCTGCACTTGGAAAAAAACATTAATTTTTTAGCCATGTCAATAGACTATGGATTAAACATTTGAAGGGCTAGCACAGAAGAAATCCTATTTTGCAGACTCAATTACCCAAATCACCTGTCACACACTGTAATACATTAATAGTATCTTAGCTTAATTAGCAAAGCAGAAGCTCATAGTAGATAACAAACACCATAATAGAACTAATCTATTAACTAAAAGAAACAAGAAAAGTATTGCAAGCTCCATAATCTGTTAAGCTCTAGTGATCTTACAAGCTCCATAATCTGTTAAGCTCTAGTGATCACCCCATTCAATTTTGTCTCTGATATTTGCTAGCACCTCTTTAGAATCCCTCATCAACTTGATACTTGTGTTCAGCCTCTCACGCTTGCTAGCAACAGATGGAGGTTCCTCTAACATTCTTTCTATAGCAACACCACCACCAGTACCCAACAACGCATCAATAATCTCCTTTTTCATTTCCTAGTTCAAAAAGTTTCGGATGCTGAGCTGGAGATGCAGAGCCATATTGTCAACCAACCTCATCAAGACAATCTTCCAGTAAGCAATCAGCCTCATCTTCAAGTCAAAAGCTTCAAGAAGAACATGTTTATGACACCTAAGATCTCCCACTACGACCTCTCTCGAGCCATCAATCGTCACCTTGGAAGATCCAAATTTCGTAATGTTGTCGATGACTGCTTGCTGCTGTGCGATGAGCTTGTTCCATTCCTTCATATATTCTGGATTACATGTGTAATCCGTTTCCTTCTCCATCTGGACAATCTCGGTTACCCAATCAATGGACCGGTCTTTCATTTTATCTACAAGTTTATGGGCCGCTCGTACGATAAATAACTGAAGTTGGTGATAGTTCGCCGAGTGATGATTCAAAACTGAAATGACCACACCTCCAATGTAAGCCCACACTTTTTCAACAAACCCTATTGGTAGTTCTGATATTTCTTCAACCTTTTGCTTCAGGATGGTAAGGATGGCAGTGTTAGGAAGGATATTTGGCAATTGAATCCCTTTTGTTTCCTCCAAAACCTCAATCTCATTTATCATAAAGTTCTTTGTATGGTCAGAGCACATATGAAGTTCTGTTGAGAATTGATTGAGCATTTCAACCAATCTAGCAGTGCCGTGCATATCTTTTTCATGGTATTCATCAATTTCCCCTCTTAAAAGGATTTTCCTCAAAGACTCCTGGGAAGATCCAATAATGCCCGTGAAAGCTGCCATGACCTCAGCAACTGACGACAGCCTCCTGGGCATCCCATTCAGCTCTGAAATACTCATTTTCAACTTCTCATCAATCTTTCTGTCGATATCAGGCAACCACTTGGCAATAATATTGGCCTGAATTTGCACCAGTTTTTGAGCCAAAACTTGAATGCCCACTGTAGATTTATCAATCTCGGACAAAAGTTGATGTGCAGCGAACAGTGCAGCTTCTTCCTTCCTTGCATCCTCATAAGACTCATTACCAATACGGTTTCTAACACACACATAACCAAGGCCTATATTCACATCATTTCCAGTGACCTTCTCAAGTAACCCTTCAGGTGATTTATCAACCTTTGTAACCACAGCAAGAGTCCTCTCACCCTTCTTGTCGACTTTCTGTGACATCATTATGGATTCACATGTGGAAAAATCAACGCTCGCAGACAAAACATTAAGGATAACACTCTCATCAGAACTAATATACTTCATTATAATATTTGCTATCTGCTCATAGATATCTTCAGGTTGACCATGAACAGGAACTCTTGTAATTCCAGGGAGATCAACAAGAGTAAGATCAGGAACACCATTCTTTTTCACTACAAGAGTTAATTCAGTGTTAGATATGCCCTTACCTTTGCCTGCAATCTCATCAGTGGCAAGATTGATAGCATCAGCAACGTGGGCTTCATCAGTAGGCACTGTTTTGTCCTTGAACTGCAAGAAAATATCTGGTACAAGAGATGGGTGATGTTTAAGCCTCATAATGAGAGGCACTCTAGTGCAAATTCCATCGCCACGAGGAAGATTGATACAAGCCAATGATTGAAGAACACTGGATTTGCCTGAAGATTGATCGCCAACAACAACGATGGTTGGAAGTTGTATGCCTTCTTTCACTACCTGGAGTTGCCTCAGCCTGTCCACCGCATCAAGGAGAGGTGTGATACGGTCGTTGTAATATGAAACAATTGGTACATGATCATGAAAAATAGCCTCATGTTCAACATGAACTTCTACTTCTTTATTTACTGATGCATGTGATTCAACTTCGTATTCTTCAACTCCTTCCCTTTTTGAAGAAGGCTTGCCTCCACTCATTTTCTCTAGAAAAGATCAGACAGGGATAGAAGAAGAGAGAGATTTTTATATGGAAAGAGTTTGAAGATTGGTATGGTCTTGGAAAGAAAAGACGGAAGGGAAGATGTATTTTATAGTAGAGGAGGTTTTCATTTAACTGAAAAATTAAGATAATGGAAAATTACGATATAGAGGTTTTCAATATAGCTCTCAGATTAATATTTTTATCAATTAGGTCCCTAAATGACAAGCATTATCCATTCTTCCATTAGTGGAAACACTTACTTCGTTTGATTAATGCAAAACGTCAGATTTCCCTCAAAATCGCATCCTTTTATTGCATTAATTATGCATGCAATCTAAACATGGAAACTCGTAAGAACGAAGGAGTTCAATCGAGGATTAATGTCAAATACTTTGAAGACCAAATTCAAAAGCTATATAGTTTAGACACTTAGTTGAGAATTGGTTCGTAGTTGAGAAATTAATTCGAGCTTTGCTCTTAAGGTAATTATCAAGCCTCGGAATGTTATGGTCTTTGACATGAATAATTTCTTTCCATTTCTAAATATTGTTTTCATTGCTGAGAAAACTAGTACATAAGGTGAATCGAATAACCTCCAACAAAAGAAAAGTATGAAGAAAAATAACCTCCAACAAAAGAAAAGTATAAAGAAAAAAAAGGACTAAATCGAATAACCTCAACATCAACCTAAACTAAATCTTTTATTTAGATAATATTATAAGAGCACATCTCTCGTATTAGAACGGTGAATTCAAAGGAATTAATTTATTTAAGTCTCTTATATACTATCTTCTAAGTGCAAATTAAAAGAACCAAGAAAATGAACATATCTCATTAACTATAAGATTAACCTTAAGATAGAAATTTTTAAAAGAGCTAAAACAATCAATTAAGTGAACTTTAGACCAAATTAATTTGACCTTAAAAATCAAATTACTCGAATATTATTAAAGCAAATCAACACCTTAACTTGGCGATAAAGTAAGAAAAAGAAGATCGAATATTATTAAAGCAAATTCAAAGGGATGTTTAGTATAATTATTGGGAATGTGATATTTGTGTTTGGGGAAAAATAAAAATTGCTAGTAATATATGTTTACGTACTATGTTTGTTCATCCTTAGGAATTCATAAAGAGTTTAAAGAAATTTGCAATTTTCAAAATATCTAAATTTAAAATATTAATATTTTCTTTTTATTTAAAAATTATATACATAGAAATACATGTTACTAGTATTGAAACATGAAATATTGAAATAGATCCAAATAAGGAATTAATTTTTTGGCATAGAAAACTAACTTTTTGATTAAAAAAATAACATAAAAAGTTGACTTGATAAAATTGTAATTGTCCAGTAAAATAAGTATGCATTAATAATGCATGCATGAAAATCATAGAACTATAATATCTATTAGTAAAACAAATTAAGGTATATATGTCCACTCAATATTAATGTTAGTATTATATGGTCCTGAAAAATTACTCACATTCTCAGGCCCTTGGATTGTAATTCCCATCATTTTAGAATATGTTTCCAAGAAAATGTCTTCATAGATAAAGTAACACTCCATTTATTTAAAAAAAATCATAAAAAAAAATTTAAAACTTTTAGTTCAAATGCAATCATTTCTAATCTAGAGAACAGCAAAACTAGTTTTAAAAAAATTTAGTAGATTTGTAAAATAATTTGATGAGGTTCTTCGTATTTTTTTGTAAGTTTTTCAAACAAAGAAATTAAAATAATAAAATATTTTTATCTTATATACAAACATTTTAGGAATGTAAAATATTAATTTTTAATAAAAAATCATATTTAGTTATCAATATTTTTTTATGCACAAATACTTTTTATCAAAGTAAAATATTACATTTTAGATGAAGGTGCTACTAAATAGTAAATCTAGAGGAGCATGTCACATATTCTAAAAGATGTAAAGTTGATCTATTAGATTTGTCTAAGGGACAGGTAATATAATTAAAGTTTAAAAAAATGACAACACAAGAAAATATTTATTAGAAACTAAATAATACAACACATATGAATAAGGATAACCAAAATGCCAATACCAAAATCTAGGTGATAGAAAAAAAAGTAGAAAAGGCATGATAATTGGTAGGGTAAATAGAGCATAAAAGATTTAAAATCAATCTTTAAATATGCTAAAAAGAATGATAGCCTTGAAAGTACAATTCTTAATAATATAAAAATGATCTTAGAATTCAAAAAATATATTATTATTATTGATAGCAAATTGAGGTATAGAAAGGAAGGATTTTTTATATATATATTTTTATATATCAAGAACATGTAAGATAGTCAATAATCATAAGGTATAAGTTAGTGTGGGAACATGGGAATCACCAATAGAAGAGATAACGAGACATTTACCATCCTCTACTTCAAGGTGATCTAAAACATTATAGGACTCTATATGTGATAGGCTAGTAATATCTTTCCTAATAGAGAGATGCTAAAACCAGTAAAGTGTGAAATTCATTAAAAGATATTGATTTTGCTAGAGTACATACTGTTCCCATTATAGTTTATTAACCAAATTCAAGAAGCAATCTTATGCTGATGATAATTTGATGGTTAAATCTCACTTAATTAGTTTGATTTTAAATTTATTCTTCAATAATTATGAATTTAAATTTTTTTATAATTATTAAAAATTTATATAATTGTTAATTTTAAGATCTATGAAATTAATTAAAGTTTGTGTAAATTAATCTGGATATTTACGATGATAAAAAAAAAAAAACAACTCCTTGATTAATTGAATAAAAAAAAATAAGGTAATATGAACTCTATATCAGAAGGAGGTTATGATGCTTTCACAAGGTTTCTAATATAATTTAATATTCATAGCTAAACACGGAGAGATGTCAATGCAAATGCTAGAGTGGTTCAAACATCATAAATTAATTATTAATAAAATGATAGTGTAAATATAAAAAAAAATCAATAAATATAAAATTTGTGATAGTATAATAAATAACGAGGTCAACAATTATTATGCTGTATCATGTGGCTTCGATCAATATCTTAAATGACTCCTTTAAGAAAACCTTGAATGCCTTCATGGGAAACTTCCACTAAAGGACAAAAAAAAAAGCCTGATAAACGTCCGGAGGCCACCAATAAATCTTCTGAAGTTTTTGAAATTTTTATTTTATTTTAGACCTTTCATGAACAGTCTATTGGCCCCTTTCATTAAACTTTGGATTCGTCATTGTCTGTTGCAAGTCTATGCAGAAGAAGCAACGAATCCTTTACGGGTTTGCAATTACTTTAACCAAAATTGATTCTATTTAGCAGTTGACGACTTGTTATTTTATGGACCCAATAGACTCATATTTTTTATTTTTTTTATTTACGTGGGGTGTCCGGGCCAGCTTGTGCGCACCATGATTAATCCCTACAGCCCACTGAATACCCTGCAAACTCAGTAGGCATGTAAGGCACCGCGGGGGTGACAGACGTGCACGTCATGGCTCGAACTCAGGTGCAGTGGAAGGAGACAAGCCCCTTCCACCGCTAAGCCAAGCACTTATTTTAAATAAAATAAATAACAATCAAAAGAACGATGACTAAATTTAATAGATAAAATTTTTTAATAAAAAATGATAAAGGAAGCAAATACCAATTATAAAAATGAGGACAAAAGTTAATATAAAAATTAAATTTTAAGAGATGAAATTAAAAAATAAATATTCAAAACAAAATATATATAGCAATCAAAAGTTTGAAAATCAAATTTAATATAATCAGCAAATAATATGATTTTTTAAAAAATTTCACAACTTCCAGAAAGTGTTTTCCACCCAAATTTTTCAGAAAAATATTTTTCTGAAAATCAAGCCAATTTTTTTTTACTGGAAAGTGTTTTTTGTTGACCATAGCAAACAAACATAGAAAAATTTTAAAAATATTTTTTTAAAAATCACTTTTCAAAAAATTAGCACAGCCTTCTTAAAATAAATAATTTCAAAAAATCACTAGCTTGTTAAGAAAACCCGTTTTGCCTTAACAAGCTAGTGGCCCCGGCTACTCTTGATTTATTTATTAAAATTATTTTTTATTAACAAAATTCTATAAAATTTTCTACAAAAAATATATTTATTTATAATATGATTTTAATATTTAATTATTAATTTAATTTCACCATTATCACCATACTATTGTTATTTTCTTTATCATTATAATAACTATCATTTTATAATCACTATCATCTAAGCTATTTTATTATTACAACACATCATCATCATTATATTTTTTTATATTATTATTTATCTAATATCATAAAAAAAACTTAATGTAAAATAAATATTTTATTTATAAAATATTTTATATTCGTAAAATATTTAACGCAAACAAACGCGTTACAGGGCATCCCCAATTTTAAAACTGGGTATTATTTACAAAGATTTGACATGCATGCATGATCATAGACATTGTTAGATTAGAGAATGTCAAACATAATCCCTAAATGATCACATATTCTAACGGGTTAATTTCTATTTTCTTGTCTGTTTAATCTTCCCAGCCATTAATAAGGTACGGAAATTGGCTAGGTTTATCAAAAGAATATGGGAGAGCTGAAAACCATGGTTGTTGATGGAGTATCATCAAGGTAACTCGTTTCTGCCCTAAAAAGGGATTCCTACCTTGTCGCTTCCTTCCTTGCATTTTGGTCATGCATTTATAGCATCATAATTACTATTCCACTGACTTCATCTTCTTCGTATCGTGTGCTTTCTTCAGGAAGGATGTTTACTTCTTCTTCCACTATATATTCTTTAAAGAAGTCATCCAGAAGATCATTATAATGAGTCCAAAATGCATTGGACTAAGCAAACCAGTTTAAGCCCAGAAGAGAAATAAACAAAGCTTAGAGTTAGAGGTGATTCGCCAAGCTTCCTCTGTTTCTCCATAGCAGAGGTTTGAAATCATTAAGAAGATCAAATACTGTCAAGATCATTGAGTATTTTAGAACCTTGCTGGTGATACATATACCTCAAGGAAAAATTACTGTCAATACAGTAATAGCACCTTCTAAAATGGATATCAGACAACCATATCAAGTACTTCGATAAAGAAATCCAGTAACGGGTTTGGTTATACCCTTGCGGTGCACCTGCGTATCAATTGCTACTGTCGGATTGTTTGCTCGAGAGGAAACCATAAAATAATTTATGATAAAAGAAGTTATTAGTTTGAATTTTATTTAATAATTTTAAAATTTTAAATTAAATTAATTATTTAATATAATATTAGAATTTTAATAAATAAATAATTATGAATTTGAATCTTAATATTTTATTTATTTAATAAAAATTAAATATAATATGATATGAATCTATATAAATTTTAAATTTAAAAACTTTTTATTTAAAAAATTATATAAATCATATCTTAAAATTTCATCTAAAAACTTAAAATATTATTACTTTTTACCAATTTTATTTCTTTTCTTTTCATGGGGAGACTTTCTAAAAACTGTTTTTCAAATTATTATCTTAGACTACTAATAATGTGAATAATAATATTGTGGCGTTAACAATTTATTTTTCTTTATGTTTTTAGTTTATTTCATAAAATATAAATAATACCTTCTAATTTTTAATTAAAAAATTATAATACATGAAAGATATTCATAACATAATTAATTTTTCATATTAGATATTAACTTAAAATTCAACCACAACATATTTGTGTTTTTGAATTAAAAAGGAATCATGAGATTTTAAAATGTATCTACAACAATAGTATTTGAATCCAAAAACTTTAGTCCCTGAATGATAGAAATTTAACCAAGAAAACTAGAAAATAACATATCATTTGTTTTAATTTTATACTTTAATATAATATTTTTAATATATACAATCTTATATTATTTTTTTATTCAATTAATTTAATATGTATTTATTTTTTATTATTTAATTAAATAATAAAATTATTTTGATAAATAAATTCAACAAACACAATCTAAAAAATATATCATCTTATAAGATTAAATATCTTAATTTACACATATTTCTTAATGCTTTTTATTTATTAACAAAAATAAATGCATGCATTTTTTTTTTTACTTAGAATTTATTTTAACTATGAAAATATATTGGAAAAAACTTGTATATAAATCTTTTGTTAAAAAAAAAATCTAATGTGCAGTCAAGCACAAATCAATATCTAGCTCTAAAAGCAAAATAAGCATTTATTGCTTCAAATTTTTTTGATCAGTAACAAAAAACACGTCTCTCTTTTTACGAAGGGTAGATTTGCCAAGTATTATATAGCTCATTAGCAATAAACTTGACAATAATTAATTGTGGCTAACTTCCATTGATGGTAGCAGAACTAAAATGATGCACTGTGCTTAAATTCTTTATTTGGACTTAGGAGTTTTAGCATTCGGATAGAATACCCGTCGTAGTTTTACAACGGTTCTTGAAGTATCCACCGTTTAAACACGGCAAAACATTCTGCAGGCTTGTGTTCGGGAGCAGTGTGCCCACCACCCTACATGTTAGCCAAACAATGAAGTCCAAAATAAGCGCTAGAAATTGAGTGTTAGAATCATCTGTGCAAGAAACAATGGAGAAATTCTGAATTTCTTACCATCACAGTCGCAAATGCCAACTGACTAGAGTAAGTCCTCGTGTATCTGCGCGCACATGCTCAAGTCAAACATCCAGATCACTCATCTTCTTCATTTAATAGGCTCTTTTAACAGGCAGATTAAGAGCTAGAGAAGAGTCAAAGAATGCCAGCAAATTGATCAAAACGAATATTCATTTGAAGAACATACCCTGCAACTTGACCTTGAAAGTGCCATGGATGCCAGTCATCAACAATAGAGTAGTTTAAAGATCTTATCCATGCTTGAGTTCCCAAGAATGGTATCACCATGTCATGATCGCCACTGTTCAACACAAGGAGAGACTACATCAACCATAGGATTAAGGAAAAGAATTACAGTGTCAAAACCAATTAATTAACATGTGAGAAATGGAAAAAACAACCTGTAGATCAATCTGCGGTGACCCGTTATCCCAAGGTCTGTGTGATACTTGATGCTGCTCTTAATTTCTTCAGTATAAGGTAATTTATAATTGCATCGTTGCCACTCCCCTATACTTCCCTGCATCAAAATAGGGTTGCATTATTCTCTCAAAGATTTCTTGCTAGTTAAAATTCTTACTACTACTCTCAATCCCATACCTCTCGCACATGGAGTGCTTGGCGGACATTATCGTTGTTGGCCCAATATGTACCAAGGAGTTGTACGTAAGTCTGTAGGCACGAAGGATGATTTTCAAAATGAGGCGAGGACGAGAAAAGAAGATAGCATAAACTCATCAAAAAGAACATCTGTTAATTATGTGTATTCTCCTTGTTCTTGATCTGTCAGTATTTCAAACCATAATTGTTGGCACTTGATAATTTGTAATTGTATAATTAATTGTCTCCTCTTAATATTCGGCAGATTGTTAGCAGAAACAACTTCCTAAATTAGCCTACTTCTATTCCTTTTTTAAACTAGTTTCCCAGATAGTGTAGGTGTAGGAACTCTTGTATATATATGAACCCTTGTTGTACAGAAGAACATAAGGAAGTTTTTAATATTTCTACAACAATGTTGTGATGGTGTGACCTACATATTTTATATAGTAGTAACTGGTTAAATGTGTAGCTTTAAAGATTATTGTGTCTTGTCTTGGCAATTTCTTAATTTCAGTGCATCTGTCTCTGTGTATTGCACAATAGAAGGAAGATGAAGGGAATTTACGCGGCATCCGATTGTTGGAAGATCAGCTTCGAAATGGAGGAATTCTTGAGAGTTCTCATCGAGACATCTTCTTTTGCCCAATACATTTATCTGGTGTGGGGGAACACGAGGACACTTGCGTTCCAAAATATGTGAATCTTCAATATCTGAAATGCACTGGGAAAGCGAATGGCTCTCTTTGAATTAGCAATGAGTTCCGGGGAAAAACATGAAGGGGATTTCGCTGGATATAAGTTATGGATGAGTACCTTATCAAAAGCCTCTACATTTTTTAAACACTCTGCATTGCTCGGTTTTATCGTTTGATATTCTCCCGCACAACTTTTCTTCAGTGACTGAAACAATTTGTGACACTTGTTAGACATAATTTCAAGCCAGTAAGCAAGGCTCCATAACACCAAGAAGATCACCTCATAGAGTTCATCAGAAATAAGTCCCATTCCATGAGCAAATGGAATCCTTGAGTTAAAATCGAAAGTAGGATCAGTAATAGGGTTCCCAAGTATGTATCCCTGCAACCGTACAAATTAGCGACCGCTTCCATCAGCAAATCTTAGATGTAAGTATGCAATGTATATTCTTGTTTCCTCCTCCTCTTCTTTTTTTAATAAATTTGGTCCAGTAATTTTGCTACAAAATAGGCAATTTTTTATAGCGCAATCAATGACAATCTTTTTGTATGAACAAGAAAGAGAATAATGGAATATATAATCAGAACCTTGAGATTTATTCGCGGTTTGATACCATCACTGTTCCCTGCAACCATTGAACAGCTTGCTTCAAGATAATCTCATGCGAGACAAGAAAAGGGAAAAAAGCAATTAAATGTCATATGTGACATAAATTAACTGTTATAAAAAAATCTGGGAGGAGGAAAGGAACCATGCATAGTGGAAACACAACTCATTCATATAGTATGTTACTTAATAAGTTACTAACAGCAACAGAAGGTGAGAAATTCTTGAATGTAGGAAGAACGTCTTTTACTGTACTTGAGTACGTGCCTACATGTTTCTAATCTTAAGCAGAGACTAAGGATACATTTGGCAACGTGGTGCATCGCATTGAAAGCATCATTTTGATGCTTTCAATGCGGTCCACTGCGTTGCAGAACAAGCTATAAAACACTTCTTATATAGAGTTCTATGTGACTCTTTAGGGACTTATTAAATTTAAGTTCATGTACTAACATATATGTTGACTCCAACAAACTGCATACATTCATAAGCTCCATGTAGATAAGGACTTTGGATGATGATGATTATTTGTGAGATAAAGCACCAAAATGGACAGAAGCTGCATGAAAAAGTTCTGCAGAAGATTGAAAGAAAAAAAAAACGAATGCTACCAAAACTCCATACGCTCCAGATTAGTCGAGGACTCCCACAAATATATCTTGTTGAAGCTGATGGCTTCTTGATATGATTGCCATCACCATTTCAAGTGCTCAATTCAACAGATCAAAGGAGAAAACTATGCAGTAGCAAGCTTCAGCATAACAAAGTAATCAAGAGATCTCATGAACCACCGCCCTGATGAAAGTGAGAAACAGACACCATCCACACTATATGATAGAAGGATAAGAGACTAATAGACAGCCCATCACAGTCAGATCAGCAGCTTCACGAACCTGGATACTCCTTTTGCAAACCAATAGCTCTAAAGCTTGAGAACAGCAAGTTTTGCATAAACAGAGAAAATCCAACTTATGATTCCCTTTCAGCCTCTTAGAGCCAACCCTCTTCCTGTTCTACCTTCCCCCAACCACACTACTGGAATTCCACTAAATCAAATTGATCATAGATTAGAAGAAAAATGCACTCAATCTCAAGAACGAATTAGAAAAGAATAGAAGTAATATAAGGATTCTATCTCCCTGTATCAACTCCTTATAATTTCTCTATATCATTTTCTCCAAGTTATCTTTTCACTAAACCCTAGCACTAAAGCCTGCTATGATTATTTCCACTCTCCAAACACTATCTACCTTAGTCTGCCATTCCACAGGATGGGATACAGAGCAATCACTTTCTGCAAAACAGTAAGAAAGGATGTCTATTCTGAATGCCTCCTCCAGAAACACAGTTTTCTCAATAATTTCTAACGATTACGTCTTCTCAAAAAGCTTAGAATACAATTAAATATAGAAAATAAATATGCAAGCAGACCCTGTCATTTCGATAACATAATGATCAATGTGTTATTATACCATTAGAAATCTTTTGAACTACAGCTGGAACGATAATGCCAGAGTAGGAGTCACCAGCAATGTAGACTGGATTTGAGAGGAATTATTGATGATCCTTTATCCACTATATAACGCAATCAAGAAAAAAATAATTAAAATAAATTCACAGGTTCTTCCTATCAACCGTAAAACGGACCAGAAAGTTGTACCTTTCGAAGAAATTGCTCAGCTTGCGAAACTTGTTTGGAATCGCTTCTCTGAAGAGCAAGTGGGGTTCTTCCATAAGAGAATCCAGTGCCAACAGGCAAATCTAAAAATATTACGCTGGAAACCTGAAATTTAATAACAAGCGCGGCCATATATAAAAATAATGTTGTAAAGAATGCACAGCAATTCCTGCTCTATACAAAAGGCAGTGTCACCTGTGTCCATGAGTATGGATTCAAAACCCATGTAGGTAAGCTCCCATTGTATTCCTTTCCCTCAAAATTTATTGGACCTACGCATATAAAACATCGGAAATTCATGAAACTTCAATGCCTGGATAAACTCAATATATATAGTTATAGTGATTGTCCGTTTCAGTTACAGTACTATATGAAATTGAGTGAGCTGATGTCTCTTCTCTTACCGATTTCAAAAGCAAGACCAGTGAAGGAAGAGCAGCCAGGGCCACCAGTTAGCCAAAGCAATAGAGGGTCCTCTTCTGGATTCCTCTGGGACTTGATGAAGTAGTAGAAGAGCTGCACATCCTCTGCTTCATCCACTCCAACATATCTGATAACTCCACACGCTCACCAATACATGAACGTAATTTTGATCAAAATTTATGTGTATTTTTTATGTATGTGTATGCAGTAGTAAATGAAAATGTCAGAAGCTCACCCTGTTTCAAGGTGGAGGGGAAGAGGCCCCTGAAACCCGGGAAGAAATTTGACAATGTAGTGGGCGGCAGCAAGATGTAAGCAAACCTGTAATAACAAAAGAAAGGGCAGGCACTGTTTCGCCATTGGCTTTGATGCCGATAATATTTTCCTGTAGTATCCAAAATTCAATCATTCAGCTAGCTCACAGTGAAGAGTTAATCATAAAGCGGTAATGACTGGTTATTTATTTATTTATTTAGAAATGTATTAAAATATTTTTTTATTTTTAAAATTTTATTTTTAATATTAATATATTAAAACAATTTAAAAACATTAAAGATATCAATTTAAAAAAAAAATAAACTCTTAAAAACTATTTTAAAAACATAAAAATAAATACCAACTTTGACTTTGGAATTTTGAAATGACTGTTTAATCATTTAATGGCTTTAGACTTTCTGACTATATTCACATTCCTCGAGGTAATGCAATTTATAATTTTAAAATTATCTAAGAGCTAGTTGATTTATTTTCAATTTTAGTTTTTATTTTTTTATTTAAATATATATAAATCCAAGTTTTATAGTAAATATATTTAAATCCAAGTTTTATTATTATTTTTTAAGGTTTTCTTTATATTTTAAATATAAAATTAATTAGATAACGTAAATACCTTTATTTTTAATAACATAACTAAGCAATTTTAAATTTTAAAACTAAAACTTAATATATTATAATTTTAATTATTCTTCGGCATATTTTTACTTTAATTAAAAAATAATACGATCAAAAGATTAATGTCCTCTTATAAGTACAAGAGTGTCGAAGTAATAAATAACTCAATAAAACTGAGATCGAACCATAAGGAGGTTAATTATATAAATTATAAATAACAATAATACAACAATAACAATAACAACAATCATAGTAATAATAATAACAATAAAAAAAATAATGAGAATTTTGAGATGAAAGATTAACGTAAGGATTAAATAATGATAATAACAAATATCAAAGTTAAAAGATCCACTAATGATATGCCAAATAAGTATAGTATAAATTCTTATTATTTAATTGAAATCACACACAAAAAAATTTTCAATAGGATTATAAATTGAAAATCATATCTACAAAGACAAAAAACAAAAAAAATAAATAAAAATAATAATATTATAATATAATTATAAATTAATATAATAATAATAATAATAATATTATTATTATATATAAATATAATTAAAAGGCATTATATATAAATATAATTAAAAGGCATGGGAAGCCTTTTAGAGTATTATTATAGAATACTCTAAAACGTGTGGGTTTTTACTGTAGCAGTAGATTTTGTTTTTATTTTTGCTTTTGTTTCTTTTGTTTTTTATCTATAGTGTTTCACTGTGGATATAGTGTACAGTGAAACACTTGACTTTTTTTTTTTCGTAATTGTTTTTTTTTGTTTTTTTCTTTGTGTTTTTTTCTTTTGATGAATTTTTTTATTAAATTTAGTTTGTTAATATGAAATTTTTTTATTTAATTATCAAATTTTTATTACATGAATCTCAGATTTGACGAGTTAACTTGAATTTTTTTTTATTTTTTCTTTTTAATCAATTTTTTTGCTTGACCTATTGATTTTTTTTCCTATTTAGTTAGTAAATTTTCATGACGTGAATTTTAGGTTTGACAGGTGAACCTAATTTGACGGGTTAACTTAGTTAATTCAGATTTTTGTTTTTTCTCATTGGTAATATGCTTATATCTTTTGTTTGTTTTTGTTTTTTTTTAATTAACTTTAAAACGCGTGGGTTTTTCACTGTAGCAGTAATTTTTTTTTCTCGCTTTTGTTTCTTCTGTTTTTTACATGTAATGTATCACTATGCACATAGTGCACAGCGAAACATTTTTCTTCTTTTTTTTTGTTTTGCATATGGGTTTTTTTTTTTTGCTTTTTTCTTTGTGTTTTTTTACTTTTAACGAATTTTTTTGTTAAATTTAGTTTGTTAATATGAAATTTTTTTTATTTAGTTATCATATTTTTATTACACAAATCTCGAATTTGACGAGTTAACTTGAGTTTTGTTTTGTTTTTTTCCTTTTTAATCAATTTTTTTTTGACTCATTGATTTTTTTTTTATTTAGTTAGCAAACTTTCATGACGTAAATCTCAGGTTTGACAGGTGAACCTGATTTGATGGGTTAACTTAGTCGCTTCAGATTTTTTTTCTTTTTTCTCATTGGTAATATGCTTATGTCTTTTGTTTGTTTTTGTATTTTTAATTAATTTTTTTATTTATTTTAGGTTGTTAATGTTCACTTTTTTTCTATTTCTTTTGATGAATTTTTTTTGTTTAATTTAGTTTGTTAATGTGAAAAACAAATTTATTTAGATATCATACTTTAATGACATGGATCTCGGGTTTGACGTGTTAATCTGGTTTAACGAGTTAACCTAAATTTTTTTTTTTGTTTTTTTCCTTTTTAATCAATTTTTTTTTTGTTTAGTTTAGTTTGTTAATTTTTTTTCGTTTGAACCATTGATTTTTTTTTTTTCTGTTTAGTTATCAAACTTCCATGACCCGAATCTCAGGTTTGACGGGTTAACCTGATTTGACGGGTTAACTCAGTTGATTCAGATTTATTTTTTCTTTTTTCTCATTAGTAACAGGCTTATGTCTTTTTGTTTGTTTTTGTTTTTTTATTATTTTTAATTAATTTTTTTCATTTAGTTTAGGTTGTTAATGTTCAATTTTTTTCTATTTAGTTATCAGACTTTCATGACACGAATTCCGGATTTAACAGGTAACCTGGTTTGACAAGTTAGCCCGGTTAATTTTGGGTTAACCCATCAATTTTTTTTCTATTTAGTTATCAAACTTTCACGGCACGAATCCAAGGTTTGATGGATTAATTTAGTTAATTCAGAATTCTTTTCTTTTTCTTTATTAGATTTTTTTTTATTGGTTTTTTTCTTTTCAATTAATCTATTTAATTATCATACTTTTATGACATGATCTTGCAACCAGATTCACTTCCAAAGTTATTAAGTCTATTATTAGAGCGAGACCTATTCGGTTCGGTTATGCAAGTTTATTATTATTATTATTATTATGAATATTATTTTTGGGTCAGATGTTATAACCACAGTTAAGATTTTTGAGTAAAACTTTACAGAAAAATCTAATACTTTTAAA
>NW_011506201.1:0-2427 GCF_000495115.2 Populus euphratica
TGAAAGAGATGGTGATGATGTCAAAACAAATATAATAATTAAAATAATTAGTAAATTATTATTTGAAAAATATTTTAATGAATTTTATGAGTTGAAAATAATTTTTAATAAATTAATTAAATTTAGAGATTGATTGAAAATTATCTTTTATTAAGTAATTTTTCTATAAAATACTTTATAAAAAACAAAAATATTTTTCTCTAAAATATTTTCTCTATAAAATACTTTACTCAATACAAACACACTCTCCTTCTCCTCCTCTTTGGTTTGTAGTTTCATTTATCTTTTTTGAAATAGATTTTTCCTCATGCTCTCACTTCAAATTAGGTGAGCCGAGAAAGCCTCGTAAACAAAGGAAAGGAAAGGTCTCTTTTGACCTTATATTCCTATTAGGATCCGTAAATGAACTTCACTCATCTTTTGAGAGAACCAATGAAAGAATAAGAAATTATCTTCATCATTTTTAGTTTTTTTTTCAATTATCTACTATACATTAGAAAATTACAATTTACATTTCAACCAACATAAATTTTAAAATTAAATAAAAAAATCAAACTGTATTCTTATATAATATATCAAATCTCAAATAAAAAATATATTAGAAATTTATTCTCTTCAAAGTTGAATTTATCTCTTCATATATATTTTTTTCTCTCTTTTCTCGTGACAATCCAAACTTAAATTATATTATAAAGTGTATGAATTTTATTTTTGGATTTCTTGATTAGATAAGATTGAATTAGTCATCAATTTAAGAAAAAAAACAATTTTTTGAGTAGGTTAACAATTTTTTTAGTGGGTTTTGACTAGACAATCACAACCACCTAAAGTTTTGCATTTAGTATGTAACAACTTTCCCCTATCAAATTAATTGTTCAAACTCAATTTAATCTTTTATTATTATTATTATTATTATTGAGGATCTAGGTTTAGGGGGGTAGTGGCTATTTTTTCTAAAAAAATACTTTGATAGAAAATTTATAATATTTAATATAATAACTCGTTAGTTATTATATTAAATGATATTTTTTTTACACGTAAGAACAATAATATAAAATGTTACGTGTAGTTTAAAGTTCAAGATTTAAATTGTAATTTTTATGTAAGTGAAAAAGACTAAACTATATAATAATGCTTGTCTAATACTTTATAGATAATACACACACAATTGATCAGAGTGGCGACATGTTTGTACATTCCGAGACTGTGGTGCAGTGGTGCTTTGCTTCGTTGATTGTGATGTACTTAAAAAAAATATTCCTTGATTAAACAATTTCATAAATATATATTAATTTCCCCATAATCATTGAAATTGTCATAATTATAATCTATTTTTTGAAACTAAAGTTATGCCATATATTTCTTTTGGTGGCACTATTCGCACTCCTTTCCTTATATTATTATTCCCCACATATAGTTTTATTGAGTAATTTTGATTTGCTAATTATAATATCTTTCATTTTCATTCTTCTTATGTAATTTTCCTGTTCAAGTATTTTTCTTTTTGTTTAATTTTCTTTAGCATGAGATGAGCATTGGTTCAATTTGACTGATTTTTTTTAAAAATCAATAATCAAACCAAAACAAGTGAATTCTCGATAATTTAAATCAAAACTAAAAGAATCAACTTATAAAACTAGTTTATTTGATTTTGATTAAATTGTTTGCTTATCAAACCGAAATAATCAAATTTTTGTTTTTATCCTCCTATAAATGAGATGTAATATGCCTTACAATTAAACAAGAGTCAAATTTAATATCGATTAATTAACAGTGTTTAACTTATTTTCCAACATAAAAACAATTAAACTGAACTTCTTAATCCTTTTTGTGTCCAGAAAGTCCAGTAATTCACAAAAATAACCATCAAGAAATTACGTAACTCACACCAAATTCAGAGCCAGAAAAAAAAAAATCTAATTGACCCCCTTGTTTATAACCTGAATTTTGGACCATATTGTCATGCCCAAGCTAGTTGTTCTAACCATGTAAAGAGTAGGTGATTAATCCAACCAACAAAAATGGAAACTTGAAGTTTTTGTGGCAAAAGGCTTTGGGGGCGGCGTGAGTGAGAATTAAGAGTGGTGCATATTTTTAGGGTTAAAGAACTTGAGATCAGTTCTAAAGTTCTTGAACAAAAACTAAACTTAATTTTTTTTAAATGACCTTATATGTAGAGTTCAATCACAAAATTGAATTGATGGTGCAACTCTCCTTCTATTTTAGGTTTTGTGAAGTTCATTACATGTTATTTTCATCATCTCGGCTTTGTCATCTAGTGTGTTCACACTGAATTAGTGATGATATGGTATGCATCATTTTCCTCAAAAAATACAAAATAGCCTCAATTCTGATATTTGATGTTCTTACAGCTTTCAGTTGAATAACCCAGGATTCCTATGATACTCGCATTCTATTTTTTACAGG